>NC_052511.1:46519215-46644215 GCF_014356525.2 Nilaparvata lugens | reverse complement strand
ATGAAATCTATCATTATTGTAGACTGTAATAATAAATTGTATTGATAAGAAAATGATTGATTGATTGAAATAGTAATAATTATAAAAAAATATTAAACTAATCACCTCAGTTTGTCATGAAATCCAGAATAATAAATGATGTAGGCCTATAAATATAATTTTTGTAAAAAATGGGATGAAGTTCTTTTAAATTTAAACTGAATGTTCCATACCATTTCCATAATTTATTTTTTTGACTTTTTGTGTGGTTGAGAAGCTGATATTGTGATAATTAATTATTCATATTAAAAATAAAAATTATTCATATTAAAAATATTAATATGAAAAAAAATATTATTCATATTAAAATTATTAATTATTCATATAAAAATACTAAGAAATTGTCAAAAACCACAGATTTATTGATAGTTTGTTAGAAAGAGCGGTTTCGGGTGTTACAACATTGTCAATCTCTGATAAATTATGACCTATTGTGGCCACACATATAAATTATGAACAGGTTCTCGTTGTAATGGCAGTGGAGAATGATAAAAAAGGATAGCGTTGCTGATTCTCTGCCATGCAACTGCCTTTCTATAGAGGATATCTGATATAGATAAAATATAAACTGTTATTTTTTGTTTAAAATAATCAATTAAATTCTATTCGTCAAAGGAAATATATTTTTAGATGATTGAATAAAAATTTTAATAATTGAGATTGAAGACTTTGTTGATGAATTATATTTCTACATTGTTAAAAAATGTTCTAACAACGTTGTGGATCTATAAACGATAAGACTATCTGCTTTGTCGAATGATAGACAAGGATAGCAACACCAATGCTAATCAAATACTGCCATTATAATGTGGACCTCACTATACAAATTCAATCATGTTTTTAATCAGCGACTTCTCAACTGAAACAAATCATATTTGAATTGAATTGTGGAGGAATATGAAGTGAAAAATAAGATGAAACTCAAATTTACATGGGAGAAAGAATATAATTTTCAACTCCACAAAATGAGAAACGAAACATAATGACTGTGGAAAAAGATGAATGACCATTATGAGGAAGCCGACTATACCAAACAGCTTTTGAGGATTCACAAATAAGATACAAATAGAGAAACAAGAATTCAAAGGACTGGAGGCTTTTTTGGGATGATGAAAAGCAAATCTCAGTGAATCTGGTGAAATTTTCTTATTAAAGTTTCTTTTGAGCTCCACAAAGCTTCAGCAAGTGAACTTCTATGATGTTGAATAATGATCTTCTTTGAGAGTGACAAAATAATGTCAGTCCTATTCAAGTATTTTTCTCATGATAGATCTCAAGAAATTTCCATCACATGCAAACAAAACTTTTGAATAAGTCTGGATATTTTGTCGTTCTGTAACAATGATAATTCCTTCATTCATTTATAGAATAAGTACATTATCAAAATGATAAGGATATGAAAATAAGGTAACCTTTTGCTATTCCTCTCCCAAATTCAGATAACACATAGTCCGAAATAGGTTGAGTCTTGTAGTTCTTCAAATCACAAAATTTTTAGTCCTCAAGTATTTAGACAAAGTAGATTTTCAAATTTAGATGCTTCAAAACTAAACATAGTTTTTTTTCTTAATAGTTATTATTCTTTCCTTATTAATAATTATTAGAGAATTATAGTCCAACTAAATATAGATGGAAAGATAACTGCATATAGCCTAGAAATATCTTTACAGGATATTCCAACTATAATGAGGTCCACGTTATAATGGCAGTAATGTATTGATATTGGAGATGCTATCCTTGTTTTATTTTACATCCTCACTCAGCGCCTTCTCCCCACCTTCTTATCCGTTCTTTCCTTATCTATCTGTTCTATCCTTATCTATCCGTTCTTTCATCTATCTGTTCTTTCATCTATCTGTTCTTTCCATATCTATCCGTTCTTTCATCTATCTGTTCTTTCCTTATCTATCCGTTCTTTCATCTATCTGTTCTATCCTTATCAATCCATTCTTTCATCTATCTGTTCTTTCCTTATCTATCCGTTCTTTCATCTATCTGTTCTTTCCTTATCTATCCGTTCTTTCATCTATCTGTTCTTTCCATATCTAGCCGTTCTTTCATCTATCTGTTCTTTCCTTATCTATCCGTTCTTTCATCTATCTGTTCTTTCCTTATCTATCCGTTCTTTCATCTATCTGTTCTTTCCTTATCTATCCGTTCTTTCATCTATCTGTTCTTTCCTTATCTATCCGTTCTTTCATCTATCTGTTCTTTCCTTATCTATCCGTTCTTTCATCTATTTGTTCTTTCCATATCTAGCCGTTCTTTCATCTATCTGTTCTTTCCTTATCTATCCGTTCTTTCATCTATCTGTTCTTTCCTTATCTATCCGTTCTTTCATCTATCGTTTTTCATCTATCTGTTCTTTCCTTATCTATCCGTTCTTTCATCTATCTGTTCTTTCCTTATCTATCCGTTCTTTCATCTATCTGTTCTTTCCTTATCTATCCGTTCTTTCATCTATTTGTTCTTTCCATATCTATCCGTTCTTTCATCTATCTGTTCTTTCCTTATCTATCTGTTCTTTCATCTATTTGTTCTTTCCATATCTATCCGTTCTTTCATCTATCTGTTCTTTCCTTATCTATCCATTCTTTCATCTATCTGTTCTTTCCTTATCTATCCGTTCTTTCATCTATCGGTTCTTTCCTTATCTATCCGTTCTTTCATCTATTTGTTCTTTCCATATCTATCCGTTCTTTCATCTATCTGTTCTTTCCTTATCTATCCGTTCTTTCATCTATCCGTTTTTCATCTATCTGCTCTTACCATATCTATCCGTTCTTTCCATATCTATCCGTTCTTTCATCTATCTGTTCTTTCCATATCTATCCGTTGTTTCATCCATCTGTTCTCTCCTTATCTGTACTCGCTTTGCCCAAAATCTGAGTCCCAAGAATAAAATATAAGTCCCAGTCATTTTGGACATTCTCCATTCCCTTCTCTTCGATATTATTCTCCACTCTTCTCTTCCTTCGTTTATCCTCTCTTCTCCTTCTTCTACATCTCTTTTTTATCCTTACCCACTTTTGTCTACCCTTGTTCGTTCATCATTCTCTTATCCTCTATCTTCGGCTTCTTCTTCTTCTTCTTCTTCTTCTTCTTCTCTTCTTCTTCTTCTCTTCTTCTTCTCTTCTTCTTCTTCTTCTTCTTCTTCTTCTTAAATCTATCAATATTGCTCGGTATATATTGAGCCCCATGTTGTAATGGCAGGGTTTGATCAGCAATGGTATTGTTATCCTTGTCAACAAAGCGGATAGTGCTATCTCTTTCCCGCTTTGCTCTGTTGCTAGATCGTCTATCAAAAGTGTAGAATAATAATCAAAATATTTCATATTATTTATAAAATTATTGAAAAAAAAATTTCTCTTAGTGAAATATAATTGATTATTTTAAACGAGAATGAACAGTTAATATTACATCAATAAACCTGTTATTAGACGGTTATCTACCGTCTATAGAAGGCATTGACAAGACAGAGGTTCGGCAACGTTGTTCTCCTATCTTTCTCCACTGCCATTATAACGTGGACCTCACTATGGCTTATGCTATCTTTTCTCTACGGTTAGACTTAGTTTTTGTCGACGGAGCAGGTCGGTTGAAAGGACTTTGAAACCTGAAGCACGCGCTTTGAAACCACCCCTTTTTGGGGGTGTCTACAGGTTGAGGGGGTGTGATACCCCCACTATCAGTCCAGGGGGTGAGACAGGACTCGGTTATCTTTCTCTAAGCGCCCCTCAGTAGCGTTCGGCACTCTGAACCGTTAGCAGGGAAAACTCTCGATTCTCACACTCCGGAAAACCCCGTTTTCGTGAAAAACTACCCCTCATTATGGCGGGAATATTTTGAAAAACTAACTAATCGTTCGGAATAGAAACTTTTTTGAAAAATGTAGATCGTTTATCAATAATATTCAATAAGTTATTTTCTGATATCTAAATTTAGTTTGACACCTTCTTTAACTTGAAAAAACAAACTCATAACTGAAAACTATTGGATACCTTTTCAAACTTGTATGAAAACCGTTTTAATAAATTAATATCAATATTTACTATTTTAGATGTTTCGATAATATTTATTTCCTAATAACTGAAATTAGTTGTACACCTTTTCTAATTTGAAAAAACAAACTCATAACTGAAAACTGGTGGATACCTTTTCAAACTTGTATGAAAACCGTTTTAATAAATTAATATCAATAATTACTATTTTCAGATGTTTCGATAAAGTTTCGATAATTTATTTCCTAATATCTGAGATTAGTTGTACACTTTTTCTAACTTGAAAAAACAAACTCATAACTAAAATTAACTGTTGGATACCTTTTCAAACTTGTATGAAAAACCATTTTATTAAATCAATATTAATAATTTCTATTTTCAGATGCTTCGATAATTTATTTCCTAATAACTGAGATTAGTTGTACACCTCTTCTAACCTGAAAAAAACAAACTCATAACTAAAAACTGTTGGATACCTTTTCAAACTTGTATGGAAACCGTTTAAATAAATCAATATTAATAATTACTATTCTCAGATGTTTCGATAATTTATTTCCTAATAACTGAAATTAGTTGTACACCTTTTCTAACTTGAAAAAACGAACTCATAACTAAAATCTGTTGGATACCTTTTCAAACTTGTATGAAAACCGTTTCAATAAATTAATATTAATAATTACTATTCTCAGATGCTTCGATAATTTATTTCCTAATAACTGAGATTAGTTGTACACCTTTTCTAACTTGAAAAAACGAACTCATAACTAAAATCTGTTGGATACCTTTTCAAACTTGTATGAAAACCGTTTCAATAAATTAATATCAATAATTACTATTTTCAGATGTTTCAAAACAATCTATTAGATTGTTAAGTCACTTATTACAAGAACATAGGAGTAGGGAGGCTACAGGCATTACACCCAAATCAGTCTCTCCAAACCAAAAAATATAGAAAATTAATCAACAAGCTGATATCCTTCAATAATGAGAATAAATAATATTGATTTGGAAGTGATTTTTGTAGTATACATCGTCGGAATTTGAAAATTTCTATAACAAAACTGGAAAAACTATCTAAGAAGGTTCTAGAATGACCTACTGATCCCCAAAGAGAAGTAAATTGTTGATGATATCTCGGTTCTTTTTTGAATAATTTGAAAGAAGTTTCGGGAAAAGCCACAGGTTTATGAGAAGAAGGATTTTTGTGGAGAGTAGTATAGTTTTCAAGTGTTTTATTCTAGACTTGAGTGTGTTAACAAATAATACTAATTGACAATGATACTGCGAAAAAACAACCGCTCTTTCTTCAATAGTTCTCCAATTCTTGTCTTTTTTCTACTGTTACTCATCAACTTATCGTAAGTCTCAACTCATTTTCTTATTTTCTTCTATTTTAGAATATTAATGAGTGTATAATATTAGTGTAATAGTGTTTTGGGCTTATAAGCCTGTGGTACTTTTCTGTAAGTTGTGTAATTCTGAATGATTAAAATAAATAAATGAATGAATAAATAATATTGATAAATACTCCTCGGTTGAAGTTGAACGAGAGCCTGTTGATCAAATGCCACAAGATCCAATCAGAGAAGACTCTCTTGAAAAGAGAGCTTAATTCTCGAGCCTAGCTCTCTCACGATTGGTTTTCTTGGTATTTAATCATGATTTACATTTAACAGACATTTGTGCAACCGAGCCTTATGGTAGATATCTGCTACATTATAATCAACTGAAATGTTAATGAATAGAATAGACTATTGTACAGTAGCTTGAAAAATATCGTATTATATTAAGCGAGCAATTTCTGTATTTATATATCTGGTCATTTTTATATCTGGCTATTTTTATATCTGGTTATTTATGTTTAACGGATCTCGAAAACGGCTCTAACGATTTCCACGGAATTTGGACCATAGTAGGTTTATGATATGAAGATTCGATTGCTCTAGGTCTCATTCTTTGGAAAACTCGTTGAACGACATTAAATTGATAATTTTCACCGTTGGAAAAACAGATGATAATTTCGTCGTCTCTCGATAACAGAAGATGCGTGTGCCTGTGTGGGAGAGAGACAGAATTATTTCCAGCTGTGAAATCATAATCAATCAGCGAGAAATGTTATCTAGCTAGACAATTTAATCGATTTGATCAATAATAGCCCTAAGTGGTGAGAAGTCTTGATGAATTTAAATGGGAAGAAACCTAATTCTCTCATCTTAAATATAATGTTCACTCTACAGTAAATTCAGTCAATCCTTCGTCTAGATTCTTTGAATCTATAGAAATGGGAAATGAGAAAAATTGTCATTTTTGCTAGAAAATGTTCACGGAAACTTTTTGACAATTTGAAGCCAAGTCTCGTTGCAATTTTCAAGTCCCTCATAATTTTCTCAACTCTTAGTGCCGGTTGCACAGAAGCCAGTTAAATTTTAAACGTGATTAACTTCACGAGCAGCAATCAGAGAAACCGTCTTTTCTAAAAGGCCCTCTCTGATTGGTTCTCGTGAAATTAACCACGGCTAAAATTTAACCGGCGTTTATGCAACCGGGCCTCAAATGGGAAAACTGATTATCAGCTGAGTTTATGATTGGAAAACAGGATTTGAGCTCATTAAAATGTATCTCTAGCGTGAGAAATCTTACTGAAATTTGTAGTTTTTGTGGGAATAGTTTTTGATAATTTTGACAATCTGAAGTCAAATTTTTAGATAACTTAAAAGTTCATTATGATTTTCTCAACACTCTTGAAGGAATAAAATGATTATTTACCGACTTTCTCAAATTTTGAAGGAACAATTGAATTATCTAACGACCTCATGATTAGAAAACTGGTCATGATTAGAAAATTATGAGTCCATCAACATCATATAACTAGAAGGTAACCCGTGCTCCGCAAAGGTCCAATTGAAAACTTGATAAACTTAGATCTTGAAGAATAAATTGAGAATAGGCCTATAACCATCATCGGTAGATTAAGAATCTGCATGCAAAATTTGAAGTTATTCAGTTGAGTAGTTGAGACGTGATGATGCGTCATTCGTGAATTTCCTATCCTGTACTTGTATAAGACAGTTCTTTCCTTTATTATATCATAGATTATTTGTATATTTGCCTCTGTGGTGATGAATCATTTTTGATAATTTAAAGCCAAATATTGTAGATAATTTTTAAGTTCCGTATGATTTTCTCAACTTTTCAAGGAACAAATGAATTATCTAGCGGCTTTATGGTTGGAAAACAGGTTGAGAGTTTATTCACAAGTCACTTTTGGTTCATCAGTTTCGTCGAAGTTTGTAGATTTAGCCCGAGTTGGCTGTTGGTGTTGATGTTCCCTGAGAATCATGCGATGAAACAATCCGGCAAACAGAGCTCCTGTCAGAGGTCCCAGCCAATATAACTGAAAACAGAATTAAACAAAATTTGTTAGAGAAAATTAAAGAACATTGAAAAACACTGAAAAACATCGAGAAAAATCGAAAAACATTGAAAAACACTGAAAAAACATTGAAAAACACTGAAAAAACATTGAAAAACATCGAAAAACAATGGAAAACATTGAAAAACATCGAAAAACAATGGAAAACATTGAAAAACATTGGAAAACATTGAAAAACATTGAGAAACATCAGAAAAACATTGGAAAACATTGGAAAACATTGAAAATCGAAATTAGAAATTGATGCAAATTATATATTTGCATTTTCATTCGTTTACAAAATCAATTACAACATGTAAAGAGTTTCTGCATTGTCAGCAAACATATTTCAACATATATTCAATTACATAAATCACAAATTCATAGAATACATAATAAGACACTAAATAAGTGATTAAAAGACTATCTCATTGACCGAACGAAGTGAGGTCTAAGATTCAAGTCGACGGTTTGGCATTTCTGTTAATGTTAAAATGTTTAAATTTTTGAATGTTTATATGTTACGCATTTACGAAGAAACGCGGTAATAGATTTTCATGAAATTTGACAGGTATGTTCCTTTTTAATTTGCGCGTCGACGTATATAAAAGGTTTTTGGAAATTTGCATTTCAAGGATAATATAAAAGGAAAAAGGAGCCTCCTTCATACGCCAATTTTAGAGTAAAAATCAGACTATAGAATTATTCATCATAAATCAGCTGACAAGTGATTACACAGATGTGTGGAGAAGCCAGTCTATTGCTGGATTTCCATAAGGTCTATAGTTTCAATCAGGTACTTTTGGATGAGATTACTGCGTGAGGTCTACTGTTCACAGAACTACTAGTAGAGAAAAGATAGCGTAATAAGATATGTCATGGTTTGTAGAATTCATTCAAAGTTTGGAAGTTTAGTATTAAATTATGTTGTTGTGTATCAAGTTGAGATGATACTGTATCATATTGTGTTGATACTGTAACATGTGTGGTGATACTGTATCATTTATGGTGATACTGTATCATATTGTGGTGATACTTTATCATTTATGGTGATAAGAAGATATGGTATAGGGCGTTTACGCTCCAAAATAATTAAAAAGGGTACTGAGATTTACATTTTTATTTAAATTAAAAGTAACCCTGAAGGAAAAAAGACACAATATGATACAGTATCACCACAGATGATACAGTATCAACTCTTTATGATACAGTATCATCTCAACTTGATGCACAACACCATAAATTGATACAAAACTTCCAAACATTTTTATTTATATTAAAAGTAACCCTGAAGGAAAAAAGACACAATATGATACAGTATCACCACAGATGATACAGTATCAACTCTTTATGATACAGTATCATCTCAACTTGATGCACAACACCATAAATTGATACAAAACTTCCAAACATTTTTATTTATATTAAAAGTAGCCCTAAAGGAAAAAAGACAATATCACCACAATATGATACAATATCACCATAGATGATACAGTATCAACACTATATGATACAGTATCAACACTATATGATACAGTATCATCTCAACTTGATGCACAACACCATAAATTGATACAAAACTTCCAAACTTTGAATGAATTTTACAAACCTTGGGATATCTTCTTATGCTATGTTTTCTCTATGATCTTGTTCACCTCAGTTGTACATAAGATTCAAATACGTTTTCCTCTCATTTTCCTCGGGAAAATCTAGTTTTGCACCGAGGAAAATCCCGATGTAATGAGTTCTGGAAACAGATCTTGTTCAATCAAAGCGCAACAGAAATATCATCTGAAGTTTTGTGCAATTTTGCAAAAAGCGGTTGAAGGGAGATTTCACTGCAAACTGTTGGAATTTGTTGAATCTCGGATGGGAAGCAATGGGAAGTCTTTCATAGTGGATGCTGGCCGTTCCAAGTGAAAATCTTAGTATAGTTTGATTATCCTGTCAAATGAGAGTCTGTTCTCAAAGACAGTGGAGGAGTTTCAGTTATTTTAAACTTTTCGAGGCGGTTTCTTTGAACAGTTTCGAGTTGGGAAGTGAGAGAGAGAGAGAGAAGAGAGAGAGAGAGAGAGAGAGAGAGAGTGAGGAGAGAGAGAGAGAGAGACATAGATAGATATAGAGAGTGTGAAAGAGAGAGAGACATAGATAGATATAGAGAGTGTGAAAGAGAGAGAGCCATAGATAGATATAGAGAGTGTGAAAGAGATTGATTGAGTACTTTATTTATGTAGATTACAATATATACTGGCTTATACACTTATATACAATAGCTTACAATACAGCAAAATATAGAGAGAATTACATAATATAGACTAAGAAAATAATTATTGAACTGATATTATATGAAAAAAAGCAATTTGTAGTAACTATAGATAATTATATGTTATGCATCTACATAAATGGCGGAGTTTTGGATATATCAATGTCCATTCTTCGGAAAGAATATTCGAAGTATCCTTCCCACTCTCTACAAAAGAGAGAGAGAGAGAGAGGGAGAGAAAGAGAGTGACATAGATAGATGGAGAGATTGATTGATTAATTGATTATTTGCCTCTATTAGGGCGGAGTTAGGACTCCTGGTCCTCTCTGCCACACAACCCTAAGAGAGAGTTGTTTCACTCTGTCTTCAAAGAGAGTGAGAGAGAGTGTGTGTGTGTGTGAGACAGAGGGTGAGAAAGTAGAGAGTATTAGAGACGCTGGTAGATGGTGGGAGAGGTGGGAGTGCACAAAGTATAAAGGAGAAGGAATTAAAGTGAGAGAGTGAATTGGAGATGCTGGTAGATGAAGGGTGAAGGTGGAAGTGCACAAAGGAAAGAGGAGAAAGAGAGTAGAATTATTAGAGAAAATATGAAGAATTTTGGAAAATGTGGAGAGATATTGATAAAGGAATGAGTGGTAGTAGAAGAATACTGTATTCAGAGAAGAAGGGGAAGGCGAAGAATAAGAAGAAAAAGAGCTTGGCTGCCCCTGTTCTCCTATACGGAAGTGAATCATGGGTCACAACAAAACGTCTAGAGAGCAGGGTGCAGGCAGCAGAAATGAGATTCCTTCGCAGAACAAAGGGCTGTGACCGTCGGGACCACATTACAAATGAGGATATACGTGGGAGAGATAAAGACAACATAGTTGAGTGCAGTAGAATAGTTTTAATTTTTGCAAAGCTTTTGTGTGTTTTTCTCGAGCAAATAAATAAATTAAAATTTGAAAAAAGTAGGGAAAGAAGAATGTGCTGGGTGCCTTTAACATGAATGAAAAAGTTAAGAAATCATATCGCAACCAGTGGAGGGAGTATGATAACAGAATACCAACAGAAAGGATTCCCTTGAAAATTCTTAACTACCACCCTACAGGAAAAAGAAATATAGGTAGACCTAGGAAAAGATGGCTATAAAATATAAAAGATGAATAACTAATAATAATGATTATTTTAATTTTAGATTACCGTACTGTAGTAGATAGACAATTATACTGTTGTAAGTCGGAACAGGCAAGAGCCTAAACCTTGAATGAAGGAAGAAGAAGAAGAAGAAGAATAAGAGGAAGAAGGAGGAAAAGATAAAGATGAAATAGAAGAAGAGACGAGAAAGTAAAGAAATGAGAAGACATAGAAGTTGCAGAGGCAGGGAGAAGAAAATGAAGAGCAGAAGACTAGATGAAAAAGGAGAAGAGGATGAAAGAGAAGAGGAAGTAAATAAAGAGAAAGGAGATGAAAAGGAAGAAGAAGAAGAAGAAGAAGATGTTGGAGAGGAAGAAGATGGATGAAGAAGAGGAATAAGAAGGAGGAGAAGTGAAAGGAGAAGAAGACGAGGAAGGAGGAGAAGAAGAAGAAGAAGGAGTAGAAGAAGAGACGAGAGAGTAAAAAAATGAAAAGATGGCAGAGTAGAAATAGAGGTAGGGAAAGAGAAGAGGCGAAGAAAAGATAAGAGAAAGTAGAAGAAGAAGGAGAAGGAGAAGGAGAAGAAAGCGAAGGAGAAGAATAAGAAGAAGGAGGAGAAAGGAAGGAATATGAAGAATATGAAGAAGAAGAAGGAATTGAAGAAGAGACGAGACAGTGAAGAAATGAGGAGATATAGAAGTGGCAGAGGTAGGTAAGAGAAAAAGGAGAGCAGAAGACGAGATGAAAAAGGAGAAGAGGATGAAAAAGAAGTAGAAGAAACAAAGAGAAAGGAGATGAAGAGGGATAAGAAGAATAGAAAGAAGAAGAAGAAGACGAGGAAGGAGAAGAAGAGTGTTTCAACAAATAATATTGTCGACTCTCTGCAAAAGGATATAAATAATATCCTTCCCATCAACATAATATGACCGCAATAAGAGAGCGGGAGAAGGTGAAAGAGAAGAGAGAGAGAGAGAGAAGAAGAGTGAGAAAGTGGGAGTGAGACCTGAAGCCACAGACCCCGAAGTCCCTTCAAAGTGGCTTGACCGGACCACACTGCTAAGTGCGAAGTCCATTCGATGTAGGTGTACTAATAGGCCTCACTCAATCTCAAATCACTCTCCTCTTGAGTGAAGGCTCCATCAAATAATTATTAGAGTTCACCATGTCAGCAAAATTTCCATTGAATCGTTCGGTAGGTGAGAGCTTGTTCTTAATGCGAAATGCAAAAGTTGAAATGATGACGTTTCTTGAGATTTTGAAAATCTGAACATAATAGAATACACATGTCACATGTTACCATGATAAAGGTTACAATGTAACATGGAGTGAAAGGTAACTAATATAACGTTCAATACAATAATAGTTATTTTCCTAGAGTTACGTTGAAAAGTGGCCATTGCTGCACTGATTACAGAACGCAAAGAATCACTTTTCCGCTCTAGTGCGGGAAAAATTTTTCTGCACTCCAGATTTGCAACATGGCAACGCAATAGTATATTTCGCACCTAGAGCAGAAAATGAGATTTTTCCAGCTCGAAATCGGTTTTCAAGTCCGAGGCCGTAGGCCGAGGACTAGAAAAGATTGAGAGCTGGAAAAACATTTTTGCTCGTGGTGCGAACGATATTTTCGCCACACTACAGGTATTGCTGACAAATAAATAAAGAATACAAAATAAAGAATACTCGTTAAGCTATCGTACCTATCTCTTGATTTTAGTGGTAGAAGATTTGCAGTCAGGATTTCAGATTCTTTTAAAAATTTCACTTGGAATACCACAGTCATCTTCAAGCATTTTTGAAAATTCTTAATGAACTAATCAACAATAAATAATTGAATAAAACTGGTTGCGAAGCGAATTAGTTTGATTCGAAACTGGAACTAAAATCATGGCGACTTCAGCTTATTATGAAAGTGGACACTCGCCCGATCTAGCGGATGACTTATTAATAATAATTAGCGCGTTGTTTCCAGTCATAAGCGGCTGGAAAGAGACAACTTTCTGGCCTAGACCGGAAAAGAAACCCTTTTCTGACGTCGTCTGCAAACAAGGTCTTTCAGATCTACGTAGGGACTGGAAAACAGCTGCTTTCTGTGCAGTGTGGCGAAAAATACTTAGTAGGTTATATGGAGCAACAGTGCAGCAAAATCAAAATGAAGTTGGTAACAGTGACTGCTGTGGCTGCTATAGTGAGCAGAGGTGCAACCAAGCACAACGCGCTAATTATTATTCATTATATATTATAACCAAGGACAACGAGGACTTTAGGATTTTAGGATTAAGGTTTTTATCAATAATAAAATTACACAGAAAAACATTTGATGCATTTCAGGCAATTTTACCCATAATTATCCACTTTTCATATTCAATGGTAAACTGTAGAAAAACTTAATGTGAAATACGTGCACAAAGTTCCTCTGCTGCACTCAAGAAACCATTCCGCCCTCGCCTACGGCTCGGGCGTAAACGTTTCTTCGGTGCAGCAAACTGTCACTTTGCGCACTAGTTGCACAAATAACTATTGTATATCTAGAGTGAAAAGTACGACTTTTTCTCCCTGTGGGAAAAAGTTTGAAATTTTCCCGAGGGAGAAAACGTATTTTTTGCTCCACAACATTTTTCCTCCATCTACATTTTTTTATAGAAACTGCAAATAATATCATTTTAATAACTTACGTATTGGTGACAATGTTTCCTAACAACATAACCTAAAATCTGAAACCTAGAAACCGGTCATCTGATTGGCACTGCCGATTGCGCTATCTATCAGCAAAAGTTGTGACAATTATATCAGATGGGCGTCTACCAAAAATGGCTGACTCCAGATCACGCGGTTCAGATTTGAATTGCAGATCAAAAATATTTGTTGGCTGGTATTTTGAATAGAATAAAATATTTTTAAAATTGTATAAATTTTTATTGTCTACTAATATTAAGAATATAATATCATACAAACATATATTTCATGAGTTGATAAAATTTCTGGTTGTGGTATTGAATTCAGTTGACTCAATGACAGACACCTCTATTATGCTTTCTTATCTGAGCTTAGACCTTTTAACCTATTACAATATAAGTCTTAAAATAGAGATGCTTCCCATGTTATTTAAATGGAGTCACTTTTACTCCCTAGGGAGTTTTTCTGTTTTTTACTACCGAGAGCGAAAAAGTGACACTTTAGTATTATGTTTCAGGGAGTAAAGTAAGTACTTTAGACAGTAGGTGGAGGAAAAATAAATATTCGTCGGAAATAAACTACGAGGCGCGTTCATAAAGTAATGGCCGTTTGGTCAGAGAAAAAAATGTACACATAAGAAACAAATTTTATTGTCATATTTAGTTGGGTTCAGTGTTTCTTAACTTCTCTACATTACGTTCACTTGTAAGCATTTTCCGTATCGCTGCACCAGCTTCTTCAACCCCTGTGCATAGAAGCCTGCCGCCTGAGAGCGGAACCAGTTGACTACGGTGTTTTTGAGTCCCTCTTCGGTTTCAAACCCACTATTAAAAATACAAGAAGAGAAAGTAGTCGCTAGGTGCAAGGTCGGGACTGTACGATGGGTGCTTAAAAAGTTCCCAACGAAAATCTTAACTTTTCTCCATGGTTTTGGCAACAGCAGTGTAAGGACGCGCGTTATCGTGGAGGGGAATTATGCCAGATGAGAGTGATCCAGAGCGACTATTTCCTCTTCTTGCATTTTAAATAGTGGCTTTGAAACCGAAGAGGGACTCAAGAACGCCGTTGTCTAGTGGTTCCACTCTAAGGCGGCAAGTTTCTATGCACTGGGGAAAGAAGCTGGTGCATTGGTGCGGAAAATGCTTACAAGTGAACGGTGATTATGTAGAGAAGTAAAGAAACATTGTACCATAGAGAAACGATAGCATAAGTAGATATCCCATGGTATAGTGCGTTTATGTCGCAACTTTTACTGTTATCTCAAGCCGATAATCCACGTAGTTCTTTCCCATGCAGCTGTGTGATGCTGGTAGTCTCTCTAATTGTGCCGTTCATACACTCTCACCCGAACAAAACAGTAAAAATTGACAATAATCGACAGTAATCGGCTTGAGATAACAGTAAAAGTTGCGACATGGTGAAAAAAATGTACTCATAAAAAACAAATTTTATTGTCATATTTAGTTAGGTACAAATCTACTTACGCTTTTGTTTCTCTATGATTGTACCTAACTAAAAATATGTCAATAAAATTTGTTTTTTATGAGTACATTTTTTTCGAACCAAACGGTCCCTACTTTATGAACGCGCCTCGTAAATAAGTAAAACACAATACTACATTTACACAATCAATAAAATATAAGCTATAAAAATAAGCCACATGGCAAACAAAGGCAATGAAACAATAACTGATTATAGCTGTTGTGTTATGGTTTATTATTATGCAATAATATATTGTGCAATATACTCAAATCATTGTTACAATGAATGAAAATTTAGGTCAGTGTAATACGAGTAGACCCACTTTATCATATTGTCAGAAATACCTTTGAATAAAATTAATGCTTTTCCAATTTATTATTAAACCACACAAAACATAATAACAAAGAATTACAAAACAAATAAAATACAATAAAATGTTACAAATTTTGAAAACGATGGGCTTTGTGGTTGGGTGTGTTGGAGAAGAGAAGAGAAAAAAAAGAGAGGAAGATACCTAGCCAACTATGGTTTCCCATGTAATAGGCAGGCAAAGAGGAGAAGAGAGAAGTGATGAGGAAAAAAGGGAAGGGAGTAATGGGGGGAAGGAAGAAAACAGAGGAATAGGTAAGCAAAATAAAGGTAAGTGAGTCCATTGAAAAATGAAAAAAACATTGCTGGAGCAGAAATCTCGAGTCTTATATCTAAATGGAGGAAGAAATTACTGTATGTCCAGTTTTTTACATTCAGTTTAATTTTTCCGCTGATCTTTTTGTCCATGAGAAAGTGATTTGGAATAATCTTTATTATATTAGTACCTATGTAAATTAACTGCCTCCTTATACATTCAACCTATGCTCATAGTTTGGAGTGAATCTATAGGTACAATTGAATAGATAATTATGTATTTACCCAATGATTGGACCAAATGCCAGCTTGTAAAGCGGGGCCGAAACTTCTAGCCGGATTCATACTGCAGCCAGTGTATTTTCCCTGAAAATAATTGGAAAGTCTTAGAATTAACGAATGTTGTTTCAATTGGGAATATCTATAAAATCATATTATTTTGGTACATAGAGCATGAAATATAGTAGTTCATCATGAAATAGTATGTCTTAATGTGTAGACATTTGAATAAAATTGTAATAGTGTGAATATTGAGTGGGTATTATTGTAGTTGTTTTTGTGTACCTTATATTGTTTTTCAGGTTTTTGAACTGAAATGAACTTTGATTCAAACTGTATGTTGAACCCTGCGTTTTTAGTGTGAGAATTGACTTTGTCTTGTTTGAATTTGCTAACTTGTTGCTTAGTTGTCAAAATTAAAGCAATTTTCGTGCATTTTTCAAATACAGTTTCAATTTCATGTCGAAAAAGCCACTGTATTTGAAGATTGTACGAGCATTGACCATTTTTGCAGCTTTGGCTTTTCCACTGGAAGTTATGGTCAACGCTCGTGGAGGGGGAATAATTTTCAGTGAAAAGGCCACAGTTCGAATTGAGACGTAACTGGGAAAACATGTAACGGTGTGCGAGCCTCGGTCCTCTGAATGGGCTCATTTCCCATTCAGAGGGACAAATTGTTATGTTTTCAGTTATCAGTAATTTTTATCTAGTTGAATAGGAAACCGAATTTTATAGAGTTAGTGGAGTAGAATCAGGAAATTATTTGTGTGTGTGAGTTCAAGTTCAGTGAGTTCTATTAAAGCGTATGTAAGTGTTTCTGAAGAGTCCAAGTTTGAAAATTGTTAAAATGGTGAGTGCCGAACTTTTGTCGTTTTTCTTATTAAGCTCAAAATTTAATTTCATAGAATGACCGAGGCCCAAATTTAAATGCAGCAAGTTATCAGGTTCCCAAAATGTGTAGATTGGAATTGAATATATTTTTTTGTGAATCAATTGCTGAATAACTTTGTTCTGTTTGAAAATTTGACATGTTACCTGACTTTCATTAATTAGTTCTATATATTTAGAGTTCAATAAACCTGAAGTTGAATTTTATTAGTATTTTTCATTGAAGTTCCTGGCTCGTAGTTGCTAGTTGCTAAAATAGGTGACAATTAGATAATGATGATAATCTGTGCATTTGAATGAACGAATCCACTAAAAGCTCCCAACCAATCAAGGATTCAAATACCGGTAGATGATTAATTGATAGCAGTAAACTCTAGAAAATATTATAGAAAAGAAGAAACAAACCCCCCTCCGTTTACAAAATGATATTTTATGTCGAACATTTATGACAATGGCCAACGAAATTGACTCTCTGATATAATTAATTGTGATTGATTTAATTTAATCTAAAATGATTTTTGTGTGTTTTGAATTGTGAATAGAGTGTGTAATTGATGAATGTTAAGTGACAAATAACCTACCTACATTTGGACTGTTGTATAAATTAGAATTGGAACCGTTTTGGGCTTATAAGCCTGTGGTACTTTTCTGTAAGTTGTGTAATTTTGAATGATTAAATAAATAAATAACCATAGACAAAAGATAGCATAAGAAGATATCCCATGGTATAGGGCGTTTATGTTCCAAATTTCACTGTTAACTCAAGCCGATAGTCCTAGTAGTTATTTTTGGTGAAGCTATGTGATGCTGGTAGTCTCTCACACTGTGCCCTTCTTACATTCTTACCTAGCCAAAAGAATAATAATAGACAGTAGTCGACAGTAATCGGCTTGAGTTAACAAGAAATCAGCTTGAAATTTGGAACATGAACGACCTATACCATGGCATATCTTCCATGCTATCTTTTCTCTATGATCTCATTCACCTCAGTTGTACATGTTTGTAACTGAAATTGATCAGTTGCGACCTGAAAACTCTGACACCAGACCTGAGTCAGCCAGGTCACACGATATTATTATTATTATAGTTGTACAAGTGATTCGAATGTGTTTTCCTTCTATTTTCCTTGTTTTTCTTCGAGAAAATCTAGTTTTTCCGAAGAAGTCAGCTTGCATGTAAAGACACGTGTAACTGAAAGTAATAGAGTATTTTTCTCTCGACCTTTATCTGCTTTCAACTCAAGCTGACCTGTTGCCAGTATTTCTTGAAGGAGATTATAGCTTTTGATGTTAGCATTTTTGATACACCAACTCCAACAGCCATTAGTCGTTTCCACACGACACGTTAGTATGGTCAGAGGAGACTGTAGTTTATAACTGCGCGTGGTCTACTGTTCACAGAACTACTAGCACCTCTCGGACTATAGTTATTACTTTCCTTGCCCTATTACCATAGGTAAGGAAAGTATTGCTTTCCGAAAAAAATTAAGGTAGGCCTACCCCAATTTCTAAATTTCTATACGTGTGTGTGTGTGTGTGTGTGTGTTATCGAGCACAAAACAAATGGCGAAAATGTTGTCAAAAAAAGGGTTTTTCGCAATTTTCTCAAAAACGGCTCCAATGATTTTAAACAAATTCATACCTTAAAAAAGTTATTGATAAGCTCTATCAACTGCCACAAGTCCCATAACTGTAAAAATTTCAGGAGCACCGTCCCATCTATGCAAAGTTTGATTTTAGATTCCCAATTATCAGGCTTCAGATACAATTCAAACAAAAAATTCCAAGTGGAAAAGATTGAACATGAATATCTCTACAATTAATGTCCAGGAACATTTTCTCATCTAAAATTGAAAATAAGCTCGAAATTCGAGTAAATGTGATTATCCAATTGCAAACTGTTGGCAACTGTTGATTCTATGAAATGATTCACTATGAGGAGATAGCAGACTTCGTGTGTCTGCAGCGCTATTGTCCTGTAGACAGCTGGCTCAGATCTTAGAATAGTAGACTTGATATGCGCGTGACACTAGCGTCAGCTGATCAATTTTCATAACGGCAAGGAAAGTTGTGTGAGTGCGCAACACCAGATATTTATTCATTTAATAGAGCAAAAAATAATAGTCAGAGAAGAAGATCAGCTATTGCCTGTCATAGAAATAATTAATTAATTTTAATAGTTTTGATTAATTTTACCCCAGCAACAGCCAAAGCAACGATACTGGCTCCAAACTTGAGAGGAACTGAGTCCTGCTTGTCCTGGTTGGCCGGATCTATTACGCTGCAGAACAGCATACACAGACAGAACGTCAACAAAGCCTCTGCAGACAGTACCTGCGACTCTGTCAGAGCCGCACTCGGCACAGACACGCAGAAGTCTTTGCCTATGCTGCTCTCTGGCGATATTGCCTGTAACACATTCGTAACATAACATAACATAACAGATTTATAACGTAAACAAGAAGAAGGAGAAAAAGGAGGAGGAGGAGAAGAAGAAGAAGAGAAGAAGAAGAAGAAGAAGAGAAGAAGGAGAAGAAGAGAAGAAGAAGAAGAAGAGAAGAAGAAGAAGAAGAAGAAATGAAAAAAGTAGTAAACATCCTGGTAAACATAGGAAAAGGAAAGATGAGAGAATGAGATGTAAAGTCAGCAGTCATTGAAAGGAGCTGAGAATGACAAATCAGAATGAAACAAGAAGAGATGGAGCTGATGAAGAAGATGCAGAAGAAGGAGAAGATGAAGAAGAAGAAGAAAAAGAAGAAGAAGAAGAAGAAGGAGATGCCGGAGAAGGAGGAGGAGATGGTGGAGAAGGAGGAGAAGGAGGAGAAGAAGAAGGAGGAGAAGGAGGAGAAGGAGGAGAAGGAGAAGAAGGAGAAGAAGGAGAAGAAGGAAAAGGAGGAGAAGAAGGAGAAGAAGGAGAAGAAGGAGAAGAAGGAAAAGGAGGAGAAGAAGGAGAAGAAGGAGAAGAAGAAGAAGAAGAAGAAGAAGAAGATGAAGAAGAAGAAAAAGAAGAAGAGGTAGGAGATGGAGAAGGTGAAGAAGAAGAATGAGGAGAAGGAGGAGGAGGAGAAGGAGGAGAAGGAGGACAAGGAGGAGAAGAAGAAGGAGGAGAAGAAGAAGAAGAAAAAGAAAAGAGATGTAGTAGGAAACATTGTAGAAAAAGGAAATATGAGAAAATAAGATGTAGAGTCAGAAGGCATTGGAAGAAACTGAGAATGATAAATGAGAAAAAACACAAATAGATGGAGTAGATAAAGGAGGTGGAGAAGAAGAAGAAGAAGAAGAAGAAGAAGAAGGAGGAAAGAATAGAATTGGAAAATAAGGGAAGATGAGAGAATGAGATTTGAAGTCAGCAGTCATTCAAGGGAACTGAGAATGATAAATGAGAAAGTAGATGAGATGGAAAAGATACAAAAAGAGATGGAGGAGATGAAAAAGGTGGAGAAGAAGATGGATGAGATGAAGAGGGTGGGGAAGAAGAAGAAGAAAACAGGAGAAGAAGAAGAAGAAGAAGAAGAGAAGAAGGAGGAGGAGTGAAGGAGAAGAAGATGACGAGAGAGGAGGTACTTGAAAGAGAGAAAATAAGATGGTAATTTTTCTTTCTCTCTCAAATTATTAATATTTAATATTGTGATTGTGGAATGAAATAAATGGATAAATGATAAATTACTAGTTATTTGTATATCTAGAGTGAAAAGTACGACTTTTTCTCCCTGTGGGAAAAAGTTTGAAGCCCGAGGCGAAGCCGAGGGCAGCAATTTTCCTGAGGGAGAAATAGTTATTTGTGCAACTAGTGCGCAAAGTGATAGTTTGCTGCACCGAAAGAAACGTTTACGCCCGAGCCGTAAGCGAGGGCGGAATGGTTTCTTGAGTGCAGCAGAGGAACTTTGTGCACGTATTTCACATTTAATTTTTCCTACAGTTACCATTGAATATGAAAAGTGGGTAATTATGGATAAAATGATGGCTGAAATCCATCAAATGTTTGTGTGTGTGATGCTGTTATTAATAACAACCTTAATTCATTTAAAAATTAATAATTCAATTGAAGTTGAAAATTCTCAGCCAAAGTTCTCATCTTTATTCATTCAAGAATCAGAAAAAATACAGATAAAACAAAAAATTGCATTCGAAATACACGCCAACAGCATGGCTGAATGGCTGAACCGACAAGCGCGCGACCTAGCGGGAAGAATCGTACCTAACTTCGTTTCATCCAACTAAAACAGTATTCAGATATTTAGACATGGTTAACTTACTAAATTACCGAAAAATAATAAAGTAAACTAAAAAATATTTATAAAATAACATATACAACAGAAAATATTTCATTGTAGTATATTCTAATGTTATTTTATTAATTTTATTGACATGGATTCCGAACGGTAATTATTTAACCTGAAAATTCGAATTTCATAATGTGTGTTTGCTACATTTCTCATTGCTTATAGTTGAAATAATTATTACTGTCAATAGAAAATAAACATTATTTATTATTAAATGATTATAAGTTATTATTTAATTATGATTTAGATAAACAGTATTCTTGTTTTGGATTTCTAGATTGGGATCTTATCATAAGTGTAGGGTAGCCATTGAAATGATTCTTATCTAAATCTAACCACAGCCATTGTTACCAACATAATTTTTGTTTTCGTGCACTAATCCTCCATATAACCCACCAACTATTTTGTGTTGCCATGTTGCAAATGTGGAGTGCAGGAAAAATTTTTCCCGCACTAGAGCGGAAAAGTGATTCTTTGCGTTCTGTAATCAGTGCAGGAATGGCCACTTTTCAAGGTAACTGTAGGAAAAAGTATTTTTCGCTCGTGATGTACACAACATTTTTCCTCCATCTACATTTTTTTATAGACTCTGCAAATAAAATCATTCTAATAACTTACGTATTGTTGACAATGATTCCTAACAACATAACATAACCTAAATCTAAAACCGGTCGTTTGATTGACACTGCCGATTGCGCTATCTATCGGCAAAAGTTGTAACAATTATATCAGCTGAGCAGCTACCAAAAATGGCTGACTCCAGATCACGCGGTTCAGATTTGAATTGCAGATCAAAAATATTTGTTGGCTGGTATTTTGAATAGAATAAAATATTTTAAAAATTGTATAAATTTTTATCGTCTACTAATATTAAGAATATAATAATTATCATACAAACATATATTCCATGAGTTAATCAAATTTCTGGTTGTGGTATTGAATTCAGTTGACTCAATGACAGACACCTCTATTATGCTTTCTCATCTGAGCTTAGACCTTCTAACCTATTACAATGTAAGTTTCAAAATAGAGAAGCTCCCCATGTTATTTAAATGCTTTTTAAATGCCTAGGGAGTTTTTCTATTTTTTACTACCGAGAGCGAAAAAGTGACACTTTAGCATTAGGTTTCAGGGAGTAAAGTAACTACTTTAGACAGTAGGTGGAGGAAATAGTTATTTGTATATCTAGAGTGAAAAGTACGACTTTTTCTCCCTGAGGGAAAAGTTTGAAGCCCGAGGCGAAGCCGAGGGCAACAATTTTCCTGAGGGAGAAAAAGTATTTTTCACTCGTGATGTACACAACATTTTTCCTCCATCTACATTTTTTTATAGAAACTGCAAATAAAATCATTTTAATAACTTACGTATTGGTGACAATGTTTCCTAACAACATAACCTAAAATCTAAAGCCTAAAAACTGCCCGTCTGATTGGCACTGCCGATTGCGCTATCTAGCAAAAGTTGCAACAATTATATCAGCTGGGTGTCTACCAAAAATTGCTGACTCCAGATGACGCGGTTCAGATTTGAATTGCAGATCAAAAATATTTGTTGGCTGGTATTTTGAATAGAATAAGATATTTTAAAAATTGTATAAATTTTTATCGTCTACTAATATTAAGAATATAATATCATTCAAACATATATTTCATGAGTTGATCAAATTTATGGTTGTGGTATTGAATTCAGTTGACTCAATGACAGACACCTCTTTATGCTTTCTTATCTGAGCTTAGACCTTCTAACCTATTATAATGTAAGTTTTTAAAATAGAGATGCTTCCCATGTTATTTAAATGGAGTCACTTTTACTCCCTAGGGAGTTTTTCTGTTTTTTACTACCGAGAGCGAAAAAGTGACACTTTAGTATTATGTTTCAGGGAGTAAAGTAAGTACTTTAGCCAGTAGGTGGAGGAAAAATAAATTGAAATATTATATTACCTTGATTGCTGATAAACCCATGTAGGCTCCCACACATTCAGATACAGTGTAGACTACGAACATTGGCAGAGATATTTTGCCCACTATCATTGCTGAAAGGCCAGCGATGGATTGATATAGGAGCCTGATATGTGGCCGAATGTCTGCAAAAAAGACAATACATTTCAATAATTATTATCAATTGATAGATGACAAATTGTCTATTTTTTATCACTACAATACTGATGGGAGTGTTAAAAGTGCTAAAATCTGGAAATATTATCAAGTGACATTAAACTACCCTTCAACCCTTCTTCTTCTTCTTCTTCTTCTTCTTCTTCTTCTTCTTCTTCTTCTTCTTCTTCTTCCGAAGTCTTCTCCTTCTTCATCCTTTTCACCTCCTGTCTTTTTCTTTCTCTATATCTTCCTCTTTCCCTGCTTCCTTTTCCTGTGTCCACTTCTTCTCTCCTCTTCTTGTCCTTCTATTATTTTCATCTTCCCTCTTCTATTTTTTGTTGTATCACGTTCTTAAACCAGTACGCTCTCTCTCTAATTACATGAAATCTCTGAAAATTATAATATTATATTACTAGCAGGTGACCCGTGCTCCGCGATGGTCTAATTAAAAACTTGCCTAACTGAAATCTTGAAGAATGTAAAATAAGCCCATAAACATCCTCGGTTAATGAAGAATCTATATTATGTCAAATTTCAAGCTAATCAGTCCAGTATTTCAGACGTGAATTTCCTATCCTGTACGTGTATGAGCCTATTCTTTCCTCTATTATATTACAGATAAACGTATTCATAATATTTTGATCCTCTCAGATTAAAAGTCTGGTGTGGCGCACTCACACAACTTTCCTTGCCGATATGAAAATTGATCACTGACGCTAGTGTTCCCGCGCATCTCAAGTCTACTATTCAAATATTTGAGCCAGCTGGTGACAGGGCAATAACGCTGCAGACACACATGAGGTCTGCTCTCTCTTCATAGTGACTGATTTAATAGAATCAACAATTATTTGCAATTGAATAATCACATTTTCTCGAATTTAAAGCTTATTTTCAATTTTAGGTGAAAATGTTACTGAACATTAATTGTAGAGATTTTCATGCTCAATCTACTCCACTTGATTTTTTTGTTTCAATTGTATCTGAAGCCTGATAATTGGGAATCTATTTGCGTTGATGGGGCGGAGCTCCTGAAATTTTCACAGATATGGGACTTGTGGCAGTTGATAGAGCTTATCGATGACTATTTTAGGTATGAATTTGATCAAAATCGTTGGAGCCGTTTCCGAGAAAATCACTAAAAACTCTGTTTTTGACAACATTTTCGCCATTTTAGCCGCCATCTTGAATTGCATTTGATCGAAATTGTTCGTGTCGGATCCTTATAGTGAAAGGACCTTAAGTTCCAAATTTCAAGTCATTCCGTTAATTGGGAGATGAGATATCGTGTACACAGACGCACATACACTCATACACACACACACACACACACACACACACACACACACACACACACATACAGACCAATACCCAAAAACCAGTTTTTTGGACTCAGGGGACCTTGAAACGTATAGAAATTTAGAAATTGGGGTACCTTAATTTTTTTCGGAAAGCAATACTTTCCTTACCTATGGTAATAGGGCAAGGAAAGTAAAAATTAATTCCAACAAGACAGAACTATCTCTTTGAGAGAAAGTTTCTATTTCGTAGAAACTCCATCATCCATCATCTCATTGATGGCTAAGATCGGATAAGCCTAGAGAAGAAATGAGATTTGATACTAGAAAAGCCGAGAAAATCTCGTGAAATATAGGAGAAAAGCAGGAAAATCCTGAGGAAAATGATATCGGCGAAGACCTTGCTAGAAGCAAAAAGGCCTGCTTGGGAAACTTAATCAATCGCAGAATATAAATTGAGTTTTGAGCCTCTTTCTGATTGAACTTTGATGGACAACTATATCTATTTTTACTGTACTTATATGTTTATGTGTAAAGTGTAATATCGATATATATAGAAAAATATTGGAGATGAAAGAGGTATAAAATACAGACCTAAAGCTTGTAAAGAATATTTTATCTTCTGATACGGTATTCATCGTATCTTTTCCTAATAAATAAATATATCATGAAACATGAAGATATGAAATAATATTATCGATTGGAGAAGTACAGTAGCTATATTATAACCATAGGTTATGTAACCTAATACTGTATAATATAATGAAGGAAAGAATTCGATTATACACATACGGGATAGGAAATTCACAAATGATGCATCATCACGTCTCAACTACTCAACTGATTAACTTGAAATTCTTAATTTATCTAGATTCTTAATTTATCGAGGATGGTTATAGGAATATTTTGAATTCTTCAACATTTCAGTAGGTCAAGTTTTCAGTTTGTCAAGTTTAAAAATTAGACCCTTGCGGAGCACGGGTTACCTTTTAGTCTGTAATAAAACGGGTATTGAAGTGGGAGATCTCTTCAAATCGAGTTCTGAATTCTAGAGTCAACTCTAGTATTAAATATAGCAGGTAATCAGTGAATTATTCAGGGAAAAATTGTGTGCTATAAAATACAATAAACTATCCTTATATCTGGGAAACATGAAAAATAACATAATTAGCCATTATTTTGTCAGAATTACGTGGATTTTGATTGGTCTCGAATCCATAACCTTTCATGAAGCACGCATGCTATAGTAATAATAATAAAATAATAAATGCTTTATTCAACCAATAAAAATAAATAAATTACATTACAATCACATTCAAGAACACAAACGCATTTCACAATCGTTAAACATTCAATAATAAAATAATAAATAAACAGAACCCCATGTGTAGATAAAATAAATAAAATAATAGAATATTAAAACAATAAAATAAAATAGGATATAATATGAATGATAATAATAATAAAAGGTAAGTACCCTTGAAGAAATATTAATGGTTCATCCCTCTTTAAGCATAATGGTTGTGCTGAGGGATGAGTCGCTTAACATAATAACTCTATCTTGGACTACAGTACAATAAACCAGAAACATTCAAACAAACCGGAATGTCATTCAACTAAACAAAAAACTAACTACAACAAAATAAACTAGAAAATCCTTCAATTAAACTAAAATAAACTGAATCTATTGTGTTATACGTTTACACTATTTGTTATGAATATTGTAAACATTTGTACCAATATTTAACTAAACGAAACAAGAAAAATAATTTTTTAATCAACAAAGGGCTCTTTTAATAGATCTAAATATACAATCTATTTTGGTAAAAACAAAATCATACTTATTTATATCTAATCTAATCTAATCTTATAGAAGAAAATAAATAAAATAATTCTCTTCATTATTATATTAAAATTATTCTTTCAGAGTCACTGAAAATTAAATTAAACTGGTTTATAAAAACAAAATAATGATAATGGACACAATGAGAAAAACTAACAGAATGCATAGAAAGAAAAAAGCAACAAAGAAAAGACTCTCATGCACTTAATCCTCAATTCTATCGTAATGAAACATTTAGGATGAAAAAGAGAGAGACATAAGTAAACATGAAGGCCCTGTGCATAGTGAGGTCCACGTTATAATGGCAGTGGTTATAGATGGAAGAACAGCTTTGCCTATTATCTGCCTCGATTAATTATATTTCTACATCGTCAAAAACATATTTGGCTTCGTTGTGGAGCTGGAAAAGGATAGTACTACTTGCTTTGTCTAACGGTAGACAAGGACAGCAACATTAAAGTTTATCCAAATACTTTTTGTGTAGTTGAGAAGTTGATATTGTGGTAATTATTCATATTGAATGAAAAACACTAAGAAATTGTCAAAAAACCACTGATTTATTGATAATTAGAAAGACCGGTTTCGGTTATTACACCATTGTCAATCTCTGATAAAACCCAGAGATTATCAGAGATTTATCAGAGATTGACAATGGTGTAATAACCGAAACCGGTCTTTCTAATTATCAATAAATCAGTGGTTTTTTGACAATTTCTTAGTGTTTTTCATTCAATTATCCAAATACTGTCATTATAACGTGGACCTCACTATAATAATTAAGCCACGGAGTCACTTTCAGAAATCTCGGTTTGGTTGGTCCTTTTATTCTGATGAGTCCTTCGATGAAGTCCTTTAGATGAATCAATGAATCAGAAAGGATATTCTCACATTCAACAGCACTGCATAGAAAAATCAATTTGTTGAAGAACAAACTAAATTGAAAAGTTATAAGGAACACATTTTACATTAACTTAAGACTGAAATCAATGAAATATCATTATAAACTGCAAAAATGAACAAGCTAAAACAGGTTAGCAACTGGATAACAAAATGGAATAAACTGAAAATGAATTGAATGAGATATTGAATTTGAATTCAACGAAATATTGAAATTGAAAATCCAGTCTTTCACAAATCTTAAACCGACACTCCACATTCTATACGTATCCCTGTTCGAATCTTGGATTCAAACATTCTCAAAACCCATAGATTTCAAAACATTCCATGTTGGTGTCTTGAATTCCATCCAAAGCCATACTTTATGACACACATGACAGTTCAAAAATTCCCTCACATCCATAAATTGGCCCTGTTTGTTCTTGTGGGAAATTACCCGAATTGGCGGGTGCAAAGATAAAATTTCACTGGAATCCAGAAATCTGGGAGAGAGAGAGAGAGAGAGAATGAGTGTGAGAGAGTGTTAGGGAGTTAGAGAACGGAAACCTTTGAATATTTTGCTGTCATCGATTACGAAATTTATGACCGCGCAATTCCAATAAGTTCCACACACCATGGGAAATATTCCATAAATTTATGAAGCTCGTAGCCAATAGAAATCCGGCTCGAAAACTGATATTATTAGAGCACACACGGTGCAACAATTAATACTGCAATAAATTGCATATCGGATGCAGTTTTAGAGGTGCATTATGCAGCCAGCTAGGTGCATTAGTCTGACGGCTAGTAATATAATATTCCAAGGATTGAAGTAGCAGTGCCCAATCAATTTTTCCGCGATAAATGCATTTAAATCTTTAACTTGGTGCCAACCTAACAAAGTCAACTCAACTTAATGCCAACCTGACAAAATTATTAATTTAGTTGCCAGTTAACAACTGTTTCGAAGAGGTACTCTATCTAGATTCTATAGTAACATATGATATGGAAATTTCAATTACAATTAAGAGATTGGGAGAAGAAGAATATACATGCTGAAAGACGAACTTTAATCCCTTAAAAACAACCCTTAGAGTTAAAATATTGCCAAAAGATTTCTTAGTGCGCCTCTAAAGGGTCAACTGAACATACCTACCAAATTTGAACGTTTTTGGTCCGGTAGATTTTTAGTTATGCGAGTGAGTGAGTGAGTGAGTGAGTCAGATAAGTTTTATTTTATTTATTTATTGTATAAAATACTATAATCATAATACAATTATGACATTGGAGGAAAAACTAGGCTAAGCCTGTACTATTTCTCTCCAAAAATTTTGATAAAATGTTAATATTGTCCAAAAGATAAGGTTATATAAACCCATTAGATGGGTTATGGTATTATACAAACCAGCTAGGTGCATTATGGTATTATACAAACCCATTAGATGGGGAATTCACTGTAAACTGGAAGTATTCCTTAAGCCGCGTCCACACTATGTCGATCGACTCTGTCGACCCGGTCGATCGATAAAGTCGCTCGACACCTTCGACTGTGTCAACTCGACAAAATTGCCTCAGTACATGTGGACGAGTCGATCGACAACCATCATAAATTTTCATACATAATCGAGTGTTTTATATTTAATCGAGTGTTTTATTTTAAATATAAATCGAGTTTTTATATAAAATGAGTGATGATGAAGATGCTGGAGCAGCGGCTTCTGCTGCAATTCCTATTGCCATCTTGGGAAGCCAAAAAGATCGTCACCAGCGGAGATTTTGGGTACGGCCTAGCCTTGTTCGAGGCAGAAAAAAGTATAGTACGGAGGAATTTATGGAAGATTTATTGCTGGATGAGGTTGACGAATTAAATCTATAATATAGATGTGACGTGGGCTTTAAAAACGTTTTTAGAATGAAAAGTTCCGATTTTGAAAATCTTTTGAAAATTATTGCGCCTAACGTAATTAAAAAAGACACACAATTCAGAAAAGCAATTCCAGTAAACCATCGCCTTGCAGTAACGCTGCACTTTTTGCCAACTGGCGATTCATACACTTTTTTGAAAAAATTAGAAAATTTCTAATTTTCTTTTCCTCCTCCACTTTTTCAATGCCAAATGACACCGCAATTTCCACCAAACCATCATGCCGTTTGTTTCTGCTTTTATAGTCAACATCACTTGAATCCCATAAGTAAGAACGATCACGGTACATTTCAATAAAATTCGACGTTTGGGTATCACTCCAATTCATTTTCAATAAAAATGTAAGCACTTGAACAACAGTATAGCACTATTCTATTTTTCAAAACGGCAGTGACAAGATCGACACGTCCACACTGGTGCCTTCGACTTGACTGTCTTTGATCCGGACCGACCTGATTCGGGTTGCGTTCGACTCGACTCGACGCGCTCAACAATGTCTAGCGACACGTCCAGACTTGTTCGACATTGTCGATCGACTTTGTCGATCGGTGTCGATCGACATAGTGTGGACGCGGCTTTATAGTTAACACCGTTGCTTTCCATTTGAACAATGCTGACGTATGGAAGTGGAACTTACAACAGTATTCTATTAATAGTCGTGATGTTTATTGTGGTAATATTCGTTTACTCCAATTATTATATTATAGGTCTGATCTGCTGAATGGTTTTCACGTGAAGGTTCAGTTTCTGATTACTTTTTAATAATTTATTAATTAACTACAGTGCCGTTATAATGGCAGTGGAGAAAGATAGGAGAACAACGTTGCCGATCCTCACTGTCTTTCCAATGCCTTCTTGACGGTAGCTGATTCAGGCTTATTAATGCAATACTAATATTGTTCATTCTCGTTTAACATAATCAATTATATTTTATTAAGCAAGGAATTATATTGAATGAAAAAGACTAAGAAATTGTCAAAAAACCACTGATTTATTGATAATTAGAAAGACCGGTTTCGGTTATTACACCATTGTCAATCTCTGATAAGTTTATTTCTTAGTCTTTTTCATTCAATATGAATAATTACCACAATATCAACTTCTCAACTACACAAAAAGGAATTATATTTTTCAATAATTTCATAATTGAAATGAAATATTTTGCTAATTAATTTTCAATTCTACATTGTTAAAAGACGATCCGGCAACAGAACAAAGCGAGAAAGAGATATCGCCATCCGCATTGTTGAATGATAGACAAGGATAGCAAGACCATTGCTAATCAAACACTGCCATTCATCTTGAACCCTACTATGGCGGGTAACCCGTGCTCCGCAAGGGTCCAATTAAAACTTGACGTACTAAAATCTTGAAGAATTCAGAATTTTCCTATAACCATCCTCGGTAAATTGAGAATTTACAGTATATGCAAAATTTGAAGTTAATCAGTTGAGTAGCTCCTATCTCTTTGGTAGAGAGTTAGTGGGGAGGATATTTTTAATATTCTTCCCAAAGAATGGACATTGATATGTCCAAAGCTCCGCCAATTTATGTAGATGCATAACAATATGATTATTATCTATAGTTATTATATTACAAATTGCTTTTTCATATCATATACAGTTCAATAGTTATTTTCTTAGTCTATATTATGTAAATTCATCTATAACTTTGCTGTATTGTAAGCTATTGTATATAAGTGTATAAGCCAATATATATTGTAATCTACATAAATAAAGTACTCAATCAATCAATCAATCAATCTCAGTTCAAGTGTGACTTGAACTTATCGTTGTTATGTTATATATTGACGTTGTCTATGCTGTAAAGGCTTTTCGACAGTAAAATTTTATTTATTTATTTATTATTTATTTATCTGTGAGTTTCCTATTCCGTATGTGTTGAAGCCAATTCTTTCCTTTATATTGTAGATAAGTTCCCAATTAATTAATAGATTTGCTGTAGGCTTAATTGAGAGTTGAGCAACCAGTATTCTAATGCATCAGATTGAACTTGGTGTGTAGCCTGAATTAGTAGCCTGAGATGTTTTCAAAATATATCTGAAGCCATCATATAAATGCTGATGCGCTGTCCACTTGAATCCTCTTGTTAATGCAATTCTCATTAATTAATTAATGATTTTGGAATTTGAAATTTGGAAGAAATACTTAGTGATAGTTGGTGATTGGCTTATAAAGAGTTTCACGTTATGAAGTCAGAACCTGATTAAAATTGGTTTGCTATCCTTGTCTGTCATGAGACAAAGTGGATAGCTCTATTCTTTTCTAGCGTCACACTGTTGCTAAATTACATTCATGTTATGAAGAAATATAATAATGTACTTGAATAGTCAATTTCATTCATGTAAATCTATAATCAAATCATAGAAAGATATAATTTCATGGTGAATAAGATAAGATATATTTCAGATAGAATTAATTATTATTGACATGAATAACTATAATTATTATATCAGATTTATTGGAATAACTTGAAGCTAAAGTAGGGGATGTTAACAGAAAATTGCCAACTCTGCCGTTCTATCTTTTCCACTGACTTAATAACGTAAATCTAATAACGGAGAGATTGTACTCGCTAGCCAATCAAAATTGTGTCTTAGAAAGTGATAATGGAATGAATCACCATTGCTCGCTTATGATTGGTCGAGACAGTGTGACGTTGAAATGAACATCCACCAATAGAATTTGAGGTGGATGTTACCTGAGGACACTGCTTCATTTTCGTTGGTTACTACAAATACTAGTGTCCAAAATGATGAATATAGCTAGCTAAAATTGATAGCTCACTGAACAGTGATAACGTTTTTGGTTTTTTACTTTTCGCCACACTGCACAGAAAGCAGCTGTTTTCCAGTCCCTACGTAGATCTGAAAGGCATTGTTTGCAGACGACTCTCGTCTGACGTCAGAACAGGTTTTCTTTCCGGCCTAGGCCGGAAAGAGTACCCTTTCCAGCCGCTAACATGGAACTAAGAAAGGTGATCAAAAAACAGCTGATCAAAAAACTTTTCATTATTTGTGTTCATTATTCAATAATTAAAACATTTATAATAATATCATCTTATTGTCATTTGAAAGAATAAAAAAATATAAACTCAACCTCCCACATAATTGAACATCATCTTTTAGGTTATTTAGACAAATCAGAATAACATATAAAAATACTTGGATATTAAGATTACCTCAGATTTGCTAGAGCTATCACCTTCCACTTCTGCTTTCGGAAGTGCTTAGTAAACAACTATTCTCATATATATATATATTGTTTATTTTTGTGTGTGGCGAAAAATAGCATTCGCACCACGGGCAAAAATGTTTTTCCGGCTCTCAATCTTCTCTAGTCCTCGGCCTACGACCTCGGACTTGAAAACCGATTTCGAGCCGGAATCTCATTTTCTGCTCTAGGTGCGAAGTATGCTATTTCACAATATGATGAATATAGCTAGCTAGAATTAAGCTAGTTCATAGTGCATTAGATTCTCCTAGCAAAGAAGATGCATACAATCACTGAATTGCATTCTATATTTACATTGTCGATTACCACAATTCTCCATTCAATTGTATTTCTCTATTTCATCTACATTGTAAATAAACCATGCTACTATAAACTAAAGGCTAAGCCAGCATATTTCAACGTCCATGAATGAAAATAATGCGAAGAATGACAGTAACTCACAGTAATTGCCATTGTGACAGCGAACCCAAAAGCAAGTGCAGTGTGAAGTGCATTGTTGACGGGTGCATCGGCGAATGCAACCAGTGAACTGCATCCAATTGCAACAAACATGGCCGTTCCAAAACATTCGGCCAATGCAATTCGCACGATACGCCACACTTTATCCACGGTCATATCTTGGAATTCCTCGCCTCGAAGAGTTGACACATACTCTGAAAAAATGAGAAAGAAAACACTATATTTATTTATTTGGTAGGTCCACGTTATAATGGCAGTGTTTGATTAGCAATGGTGTTGCTATCCTTGTCTATCATTCAACAAAGCAGATAGTGATATCCTTTCCTTGAATAATCTTGACACATACTCTGTAAAGGACGAAAAAGTTAACTTAGAAGATATTAACTTAAATACTGTTCTTCAGCTCTATAGTGAGGTCCACGTTATAATGACAGTGTTTGATTAACAATGGTGTTGCTATCCTTGTTCATCATTCAACAAAGCGGATAGCGCTATCTCTTTATCCCTTTGCTCTGTTGCCAGATCGTCTACTAACAATGTAGAATTATTTATTAATTAACAAAATAATTTATCTTAGTTATCAAAATTCATTATGGAATCATTGAAAAATATAATTTCTTGCTCAATAGAATATAATTGATTATTTTAAACGAGAATGAACCGTTAATATTACATCAATAAACCTGGTATCAGCTACCGTCTATAGAAGGCATTGACAAGACAGAGGATCGACATCGTTTTTCTCCTATCTTTCTTCACTACCATTATAACGTGGACCTCTTCAAAGTTATATATACTTCCCCTGAATAATCTTGATAATATATACTGCAAAAATGAGAAAGTAAACACTATTACTTCAGGCAATGAATGCTCAAAAAAGGGATATGGAGGGAAAAGTTTGGAACACACATTTTGACCCCACAGTTCTGTTTAGGGTAGTAAGGAGGTGAAAATATCAGAAATCCTCACCACTAAACCCTGTGCTAAATGGGTGGTGGTGGTGGTTTCTCACATATAACTCTAAAACTATGTATTTTACGAACATGACTGTTCTATACAAGATTGAAGTATACATTATTTCCTACAATATTATAAATATTTTGGATTCAAAATTGAACAAAAATCATGAAGTGTAGACATAACCTATTTTTGGACAATTTCTATCTAAATTTGGGAAAGGATCAGTTTTGGGCTTCAAGCCTGTTGTTCCTTCCCCAATCATTCATAGTTGTGAATTATATTGTATCTATCAATCTAGAAATAAATAAATATCTAAAAAAATAAAATAAAAATCTCACAACTTTTAGAAAATTTAGAGGTGATGGAGAAGCATAGTCAACGATAGACATGCGTGGAGGTTGATAGTTGCGGAAGCCAAGGCTCACCATGGCCTGTAGTGCCTTACAAAAAGAGAAGAGATTTGATATTATATTATGATATATTATATATTAGATAATATCGGGGACCGAGCTTCACTCTGGAGTACAAAAACAAAAAAAAATTACGAAAGAAGAAATAATTATAATAAAATTCATAAGTTTCATACAGAACTGTTCTATCTAACCACAGTAAATTGAGGGTAATTCCCAGAGGAATAAAAAAATTCCCTCACAAGGGCCCAGTTGCACAAATGCCGGTTAAATTTCAATCCTGATTAGCTTCACGTGAACCAAATCAGAGAAGACCATTTCAAAAAGATGGAATTGATCAGGATTGAAAATAACACGGCTTTTTTGCAACCGGCACTAAGTACCTGATTGAATTATTACAAAAGTTTAACATCTGAGTCTTAATTTTGACACAGTCCCACACACATGAGCTCGCTCACTCACTTCCTTCACCAACAGATGACAAAATAATTATTATCAGCTGTTTTTCCAAGGATGATTAATAATTATCATTTTAATGTCCTTCAGCGAGTTTTCCCAGGGATGAGACCTAGTGCAATCGAATCTTTTATATTATAAACCTACTATGTTCTGCATTTCGTGAGAATCGTTAGAGCCGTTTTCGAGATCCGGTGAAATACAAAGATATAAACATCTAAACGTCTAAACATCTGAACATCTAAACATCAAAACATCTAAACATCTAAAAATCTAAACATCCAAACATCTAAACATCCGAACATCTAAACATCTGAACATGTTGTAAACATATAAACAAAGGTTGCTCGTTCAATAGTATAGGATAAATTATATTATGATATTATATCGTACTCAACAACTGTGCCAACAAAGGCTTGAAATTCAAGAAGCAGATATTTCAACAGAGAACATGGACGGATATACAATGGTATTGTCTCTGTATTAATTCTACACCTATGCCATTATCAGTAGCCTATGTAAGATCATAGGGAGATAGAATAAGCCAGCTTTTCATATCGCCTTTGTTGGGATAATAATATTATATTCAACCACAAATCCTTGAAATATGATAATTGGTTCGTATCATTGAATGAAACGTAATCTTCAATGGATTGTTCCAGCTTTAGTTATCAAAATTTCCCATTTGTAGGGCTATTCAATCTCTCTCCGTCTCTCTATCTCTCTTTCTATCATTCTCTCGTTCTTTCTCTCTCTCTAGGGCCGGCTGCACCTAACGTCGCTATCCAGGTTAAAATAAAGGCAGCCTATCTATCTATCTCTCTTTCTCTCATTCACTCTCTCAATCTCTTTTTCTGTCATTCTATCTCTCTCTATTCAACAGATATCCATTTACTTTCCCTATTTGAGTAGTTATTCATATTCAAAGGTCCATTCTCTCCCTCTATTCAAATGTCTATTCACATATTAACAGACTCTCTATTATGTGAGTATTATGGAGTACGTTAATATTACATTTCAATTAGGTAAGATGTACACTCTGATTTGGTTAAATCTGTTGTCTCTGATTATCTATAATACTAGTAGTTCTGTGAACAGTAGACCTCGCGCAGTTATAAACCGCAGCCTCCTCTTATACTGTCCGTCAGAGTAAATCCTGTCTGTATGTCGTGTCGGCGAGATATCGGTGTGAAATCGGCTAATGGCTGTTGGGGTTGGTGTATCAAAAATACTAACATCAAAATTGGCTTATAGCCGTAGGGGATAGGAAATTCACGAATGACGCATCATCACGTCTCAACTACTCAACAAATTAACTTGATATAGATTCTTAATTTACCGAGGATGAATATAGGCCTATTTTGAACTCTTCAAGATCTCAGTAGGTCAAGTTTTCAGTTTGTCTCTCTTTTAATCACTAATATTTTAATATCCACGTACGGGATAGGAAATTCACGAATGACGCATCATCACGTCTCAACTACTCAACTGATTAACTTGAAATTTTGCATATGGATTCTTAATTTACCGAGAATGAATAAAGTCTTATTTTGAATCCTTCAAGATCTCAGTAAGTCAAGTTTTCAGTTCGTCTCTCTTTTAATGAAACCCTTGCGGAGCACGGGTAATCTGCTAGTCTAATAAATAAAGGGAATGATTGACTTATAAACGTACGGGATAGGAAATTCACGAATGACGCATCATCACGTCTCAACTACTTAACTAATTAACTTGAAGTTTTGCATATAGATTCTTAATTTACCGAGGATGAATATAGGCCTATTTTGAATCCTTCAAGATTTCAGAAGGTCAAGTTTTTAGTTTGTCTCTCTTCTAATTAAACTCTTGTGAGCATGGGTCACCTGCTAGTCTATTATATAATAAAGAGGAGAATTAGCTAATACACGTACGGGATAGGAAATTCACGAATGACGCATCATCACGTCTCAACTACTCAACTGATTAACTTGATAATTCAAGAGAGTACCTAGGTACAGAGAGTATGTCGAGTGAGATAGATTGAAGATGGCACTGAAATGTATTCAATTAATGTTGAACCACATTGGAGATGTATTTAATACATGTTTATTGACATACTCCATCTGCATGTGATACATCTGCTTTAGTAGTTACATACATCGAATCAAATGAAGTTCTTTGATACTTCAAGAGAGCATGAAATATATTCTACAGAAAATATGTGGAATAAAATTAACTACCAATTTGAGTATGGACTCAATAGTAAGTTTTATCGTAGAGAAACAATAGCTTGAGTAGATATCCCATGGTATAGGGCGTTTATGTCGCAACTTTTACTGTTATCTTAAGCCGATAGTCCACGTAGTTCTTTCCCGTGAAGCTGTGTGACGCTGGTAGTCTCTCATATTGTGCCGTTCTTACACTCTCACCCCAACAAAACAGTAAAAATCTACAATAATCGACAGTAATGGGCTTGAGATAACAGTAAAAGTTGCGACATAAAACGCCCTATACCATGGGTTATCTACCGTACTTATGCTATCGTTTCTCTATGGTTTTATACAGAGTGAGTCATATGTATGGGAACCCTTCAATAAATAGGACACAGTTGTAGATATGATACTGAAATTTTCAGGATAAGTTATTGGTCAAATACTCCACCTTTTGACGTACAACTGAATTTCAACCCCTCATAAGGGGGTGACTTAGGGGTTGTAACTCTAATATTTTGAATGTCAACACCCATTGTGTAGTACATAATTTTAAAGGCCTTTCTAAAACGAGAAAGATGGCAACAATAAAAATGTTTATGATACTTGTATCCAAAATGGCGGATGATTGAAGTTTTAGTTTTTGAAGAAATAATTGATAAAGTTTAATCAGCCGCCATTTTGGATACAAGTATCATAGAACATTTTTATTGATGCCATCTTCCTTGTTTTGGAAAGGCTTTCAAAATGATGTACCACACAATTTGTGTTTACATTTAAAATTTTCGAGTTAGGCTACAACCCTTAAGTCATCCCCTTATGAGGGGTTGAAATTCAGTTGTACGTCAAAAGGCGGAGTATTTGACCAATAACTTATCCTGAAAATTTCAGTATCATATCTACAACAGTCTCCAATTTATTGAAGGGTTCCCATACATATGTATGGTTCCCACTCACTCTTTATATGGAAATGTAAATCAAATGTTATTTATACTACTATCATAGAGGGATCTTGGGGTCCAGAGCTATACCCAACTAAAACAGCTGGCTCTGAACAGACAAAGTTGGAAAGCTGCCAACCAATCGGACGATTGAAGCAGAAGAAGAAGAAGATCATAGAGGGACGAAGTTGTATGTTACTCCATGAGCAAGGTATTTGAACAAGATATTATAGGCATACACAAATGTTTGGAAGCTTTTATCAAAATTATGGTGTTGTGTATCAAGTTTAGATGATACTGTATCATATTGTGTTGATACTCTATCATGTGTGGTGATACTGTATCATTGATGGTTGACTGTAGCATAAGAAGATATCCCATTGTATAGGGTGTTTATGTTCCTATTTCCACTGTTAACTCCAGCAAATAGTCCTAGAAGTTTTTTTTGGTAGAGCTATGTGACGCTGGTAGTCTCTTATACTGAGCCGTTCTTCTTTTGTTCCAAAGCCGATAGTCCTACTAGTTGTTTTTGGTGAAGCTATGTGACGCTGTTATTCTCTCATATTGTGCCGTTATATTCTCTCCCTTACAAAACATTAATAATAGACAGGCTCGAGTTAACGAGGAATTGGCTTGAAAATTTGAATATGAACGACCTAAACCATGGGATATCTTATGATGCTATCTTTTCTATATGATACTACTATATTCTACTATGGAATTTTCTAATTAATTGTGATTGATTTAATTTAATTTAAAATGATTTTTGTGTGTCTTGAATTGTGGATTGAGTGTGTAATTAATGAATGTTAAGTGACACATAACCTAGCTACATTTGGACTGTTGTATAAATTAGAATTGGAACCGTTTTGGGCTTAGAAGCCTGTCGTACTCTTCTATAAGATGTGTAATTTTCAATGATTGAATAAAATAATAAAAAATAATAATATTATAAGCCAGGTATGTGAACAAGATGTGTGATTACATGTAGGTATTCTATTGGAGATTGCCAAATATATAATGGAGAGACTATATATATATCCAATTAGTGGTATTCTAATTACATTCTTGCATGCTGTATTCAAATCTCTATCCCTTAAATAAGAAGTAATGAATCATACAATTTGACAAGCTTGGGACAATACATCATTCAAGATATATTATGAAAAATTATTTCTTCTCATGATAATTAGTCATTAGGCTCCGCGATAAATGAAACACGGGGCTACTAATGTATTTTTCCCAAGCTTATAAGCTCGTATAATTCACTGTTAACATGTAATTACTGGTGATTAGACGTGGAAATAAAAGGGAAACTGGATTTGAACTCATTTTGTGTCTCTTTCGATTGATTGATTGATTGAGTACTTTATTTATGTAGATTACAATATATACTGTCTTATACACTTATATACAATAGCTTACAATACAGCAAAATTATAGATGAATTTACATGATATAGACTAAGAAAATAATTAATGAACGGTATATGATATTAAAAAGCAATTTATAATATAATAACTATAGATAATAATTATATTGTCATGCATCTACATAAATTGGCGGAGCTTTGGACATATCAATGTCCATTCTTCGGAAAGAATATTAAAAATATCCTCCCCATTAACTCTCTACCAAAAGTAGAGAGTTACTAACTCTCTAACTGTCTACTCTTTTGCGGAGACATTCAATGATCATACAAGATAGTTTTTAATCCTCAGTTTTCAAATCATCCAAGATAATTTCATAGCTATCTCGCCATACGATAATATAGAAGTTATTGACCGACTCGATATGCTTTTGTCTGTCTGTATGTAACGCGATTACTGCCAAACGCGTTGATAGAATTCGATGAGATTTGGCAGGAATTTTCCTTTTTCAACTGCGCGTCGATGTGTACACGAGTTTTTTTTGAAATGTTGAATTTTAAGAATAATATGAAAAGAGAAGGAATTCCTCCATACTCTGATATCACTATATATATCATCTACTTTGAAGATAGAATCAATCAGATTATAGAATTATTCATAATAAATCAGCTGACAAGTGGATTATTCATTGAATGCATTACACAGATGTCTAGCCGTGTCTATTTCTATAAGGTAGGGTTTCAATATTTCTCATGATTGCCCATCAGTATCAATATTCTCACATTTGAAAAACAAATTTAATAGGTGATTGAAAATAAAATTAAAAATGATTAAATAAACTGAATAATGCCGAAGGAATTATAATATTCTTGATTGAAAAAAATCAATTTTAAAATAGTTGAGAACTATTTTTAACAGATGGAAAAATTATCTCGAAACTGAATAAATCATCATATATGGGATACAAATTCAAACGTGAACTGAGTTTATTAACATAGTGGGTTTTTGATCTTGGAGAAAACAAATAACAGTTTTTAAGAGTACTTAAATTATGATTAAACTGTGAATTGTGATTCAACTGAATCACTAGAACAGATGACATCAGATACTTGTGGATGAGAAAACTGCGCGAGGTTTACTGTTCACAGAACTACTAGTAGTTCTGTGAACAGTAGACCTCACTCAGTATTCTCACCCACAAGTACCTGATTGAAACTATAGACCTTATGGAAATACAGCAATAGACTGGCTTCTCCACACATCTGTGTAATCACTTGTCAACTGATTTATGATGAATAATTCTATAGTCTGATTTTCACTCTTATATTGGCGTATGAAGGAGGCTCCTTTTTCCTTTTATATTATCCTTGAAATGCAAAATTTCCAAAAACCTTATATATACGTCGACGCGCAATTAAAAAATGAACATACCTGTCAAATTTCATGAAAATCTATTACCGCGTTTCGCCGTAAATGCGCAACATATAAACAGAGAAATGACGAACCGTCGACTTGAATCTTAGACCTTACTTCACTCGGTCAATAATGGCGGTGTTTGATTAACAATAGTATTGCTATCCTTAAAAAATGAACATACCTATCAAATTTCATGAAAATCTATTACCGCGTTTCGCCGTAAATGCGCAACATATAATCATATAAACATTTAAACATTCAAACATTTACACATTTAAACATTAAGAGAAATGTCAAACCGTCGACTTGAATCTTAGACCTCACTTCGCTCGGTCAACTAGTGATAATAATATCAAATACGATAATAATTTAAAAGCAACATAAAGCATTTCGATGTTTTCCTTCAAGTGAATCCAAATCCCTCATTTTTATACCTATAAATCTGAAGCATTTCCACAAAATATAGGCCTATATCTGATTGTTATTTCTCCAGTCTTATAACTATACCTCCTGTCCTATACCTGTATACCAGAAGCATTACCACAAAATATAAGCCTATATCTGATTGTTATTCAAACCCCTATTTCCATGGTCTTCAAGAAATTTCTGCAACTTTTCTCTCAGGGGATCCATTTGTCGTAAAACTTTCACGATCCATCAACTTTAAAGTTTGCACTTTCTTTTGTGCGGTGAAAAAGTTTCAGTAAAGTACGTGTGGTAGCCAGGCTATAATAATAAGCTGTACTTTCATTGGGATTATTTACGGGTACTTAGAAACGTCATAAATAAAAGTTTGGTGCTTAGAGACGTCATAAATCATAAGTTAAACCGGTGAAGTTGCTACTTTGCTACTGGAAACTGTCAGTAGAGATTAAATGGAGTCTCATTAATGATTCTTATGAGGAATTCTGACAGTGAATATTTTTGATATAGTGAGGTCCACGTTACTAGTAGTTCTGTGAACAGTAGACCTCACGCAGTATTCTCATCCACAAGTACCTGATTGAAACTATAGACCTTATGGAAATACAGCAATAGACTGGCTTCTCCACACATCTGTGTAATCACTTGTCAGCTGATTTATGATGAATAATTCTATAGTCTGATTTTTACTCTAATATCTTAAGAGTATGACGGAGGAGTATGAAGGAGGCTCCTTTTCTCCTTTATATTATCCTTGAAATGCAAAATTTCCAAAAACCTTGTATATGCGACGACGCGCAATTGAAAAAGGAACATGCCTGTCAAATTTCATGAAAATCTATTACCGCGTTTCGCCGTAAATGCGCAACATATAAACATTTAAACAGAGAAATGACGAACCGTCGACTTGAATCTTAGACTTCACTCCGCTCGGTCAATAATGTCGGTGTTTGATTAACAATAGTATTGCTATCCTTGTCTATCATTCGACAAAACGGATAGCGAATGTATCAAATCATAGTGTCGTGTATCAAGTTGAGATGATACTGTATCATATTGTGTTGATACTGTATCATGTTGAGGTTGTTCTTGTTCTATAGTGAGGTCCACGTTATAATGGCAGTATTCGATTAACATTGGTGTTAATATCATTCGACCAGACGGATAGCGCTATCTCTTTCTCGCTTTGCTCTATTGCCAGATCGGCTTTCAACAATGTAGAATTAATAATTAACAAAATATTTTATCTTAATTATAAAAATTCATTAATAAATCATGCTTAATAAAATTTAATTGATTATTCTAAACGAGGATGAACAATTAATATTACATTGATAAACCTGTATCAGCTACCGTCAAGAAGGCATTGACTAGACAGTGAAGTTCGGCAACGTTGTTCTCCTATCTTTCTCCACTGCCATTATAACGTGGACCTCACTCTAGTTGAGATTGTCAGTATTGGTTCAATAGGGCTGCAATGATGTTAAGCAGATGAAATGATGGCGGTTTGAAATGATTTTCACAGCAGAATATATTTGTGAAGCAACAGGTATTTGACAGAGTACTTTTGTTTTGTTTTCTATTCACTAACAATCAATCTTAGACCCGGTTGCACAAAAGCTGGTTAATTTTAATCGAGATTAATACCACGAGAGCCAATCAAAGAAGGCGTTCTTGAAAAGACGGCTTATCGGATCGGTTCTCGTGAAATTATTCACGGTTGAAATTTTAACTGGCCTTTGTGCAACCGGCACTCACTATTCTACAAGGGTTGTTAGTTTATTTATTCATCCATTTCTTTCATTGACCGAGCGAAGTGAAGTCTAAGATTCAAGTCTACGGTTTGGCATTTCTCTTAATGTTCAAATGTTTAAATGTTTGAATGTTTATATATTTATATGGTGCGCATTTACGGCGGAACGCGGTAATAGATTTCCATGAAATTTAACAGGTATGTTCCTTTTTTAATTGCGCGTCGACGTGTATACAAGGTTTTTGGAAATTTTGCATTTCAAGGATAATATAGAAGGAAAAAGGAGCCACCTTCATACGCCAATATAAGAGTAAAAATCAGACTAGAGTTATACATTATAAATCAGCTGACAAGTGATTACACAGATGTGTGGAGAAGCCAGTCTATTGCTGTATTTCCATAAGGTCTTCAGTTTCAATCAGGTACTTGTGGATGAGAATACTGCGTGAGGTCTACTGTTCACAAAACTACTGGTCGATACAATTAGAAATCATTCAGAAATGACTGTGAGAGTGCAACAGGGAACAGGCTTACACCATAAACTCTCCTCTCCAAAATTTTGTAAACAGTAACATTTCCCAAAGATATAGGTTGTATTCCACTTCCAAGATTTTCCAATTTTCTGTCCAAGAGTTGGAAACTAATAATTTCGAATTTGTTGGTGAATGAACAAAAATTGTTAGAGAATGATAGAGCTATAGAGAGGTCCACGTTATAATGGTTGTATTTGATTAACATTGGTGTTGCTATTCTTGTCTATCATTCGACAAAGCAGATAGCGCTATCCTTCTCCAGCTCCGCACAGTGGTCAAACTGTTTTTAGAATATGTAGAAGTATGATGAGCTACAGTGAGGTCCACGTTATAATGGCAGTGAAGAAAGATAGGAGAACAACGTTGCCGATTCTCTGCCATAGCTTGTATAGAGGATATAGCGTAGAGAATCTATCCTACCAAAGAGAATCCAACTGTTTATTCGAACTTGCTCTCAGCTTACTTATAGCATAGAGAAACAATAGCATAAGTAGATATCCCATGGTATAGGTCGTTTATGTCGCAACTTTTACTGTTATCTCAAGCCGATAGTCCACGTAGTTCTTTCCCATGAAGCTGCGTGACGCTGGTTGTCTCTCATATTGTGCCGTTCATACACTCTTAACCGGTCAAAACAGTAAAAATCGACAATAATCGACAGTAATTGGCTTGAGATAACAGTAAAAGTTGCGACATAAACGCCCTATACCATGGGATATCTACTTATGCTATTGTTCCTCTATGCTTATAGGCAGGTCCACTTTATAATGACGGTGGAGAGAATTGGGAGAACAGCGTAGTCGAATCTCTGCCTTGCCACTGCCTTCTATAGAGGATAACTCTGATACCGGTATATCTGGTGTAATATTAACTGTTCATTCTTGTTTAAAATAATCAATCTTTTTTTATTCGTCAAGAAATTATATTCTTCAAATGTTAAATGGAATAAAATAATAAATTCAAATGTTAAAATAATTGAAGACTGAAAACTTTGTGAAGTGAACAACAACAAGACTTAACCTATTTTGGACTATGTGTATATCATTATCTAAATTTGGGAGAGGAATAGCACAAGGTTACCTTATTTTTTCTCTCCCTATCATTTTAATGATGTACTTATTATATGAATCAATAAAGAATCAATGATAAAATCCCATAATTAAGATTGGATATTTTGCTAATTAATCATATTTCTACATTGCTGAAAATGAGCTAGTAAAGGAAAGCACTATGTGCTCTGTCGAATGATAGACAGAGATAGTGAAACCAATGTTTGAAAAATATAGATTTTTGACGAATAAAATATAATTGATTATTTCAAACAGGAATAAACAGTTCATATTACATCAGATATATACCAGATCATATCACTACCTACGTAAACAAAGCCATAGTGCATTCTGGTGACGTCAGCACAGGTAGTGCTCCTACACCAATAAAAACACTAGCTGATATGGATCAGCTGAAATCAACAGATTTTTATTGGTGTAGGAGCCCTACCTGTGCTGACGTCACCAGAATGCACTATGGCGCTGTTTACGGATAGATAGATAAATGTATTTTAATTTCACTTGATAACATTACAAAAAGTGTTGTGGGCGGAGTTGAGGCTATAAGAGCCCTCTCTTCCACTCAACCAACATACGGAGGTGACAACCAACAACCACTCAACCAACATCAGATGTCTTCAATAGAAAGCAGTAGCAAGGCAGAGAATCGGAAGTGTTGTTCTCCTATCTTTCTCCACTGCCACTATAACGTGGACCTCACGATAGTAAATCTGCTACAAAATTTTGTATTATTTATTTATTTATTCACAATGGAGACAACGGGTTTCCCCAAGTATGTCTCCTTTACGATAAAAATCCTACAAATTCAAATGAAAAAAAAATGATAAAGATTATGTAGCTCATAGTAACAAAAAAATGAATGTAACTTTTGAAGTTTTATTTTTACTGAATACAAATTCCACCTCACACCCAGCTCATAAATAGTAAATAATAATCTCCACTAACAAAGTTTCAACAGAATAATGTGTCAGAGAAAACTAATAATGAAGCTCTAAAATGTTCAAAAATTAAAAAACTTTGCGGCAAACTTTCAGCCTTGTATTATGTCTTAAAGTTTATGTGGTCTAAACTTTTCTTATTTTGATTTTAGAGTATTTTATAACAAGATTCACTTTAGACTGTCACCATTGGGTGAATGGAGAGCATTCATGTTATTCATTAGGAGTGTTGATATAGTGAGGTCCACGTTATAATGGCAGTGTTCTATTAGCAATGGTATTGCTATCCTTGTTTATCATTCCATAAAGCGGATAACGCTATCTCTTTCTCGCTTTGCTCTGTTGCCAGATTGTCTTTCAACAATGTAGAATTAACTAATTAACAAAAAAATTTATCAAATTATGAAATTAGTGAAAAATATAATTTCTTGCTTGATAAAATATAATTGATTATTTTAAATGAGAATGAACCAATTACACCTATAAACCAGTTTCAGCGACAAACTGAAAACTCTACATGACGCTCTAGAGTACAAAAGCATACACAATGTATTACGAAAGCAGAAATTAAAATAATATTCATAGTTCATACAGAAATGTTCTTTCTAATCACAGTGAATTGAGATTAATGCCCACAGGAATGCAAAAATTTCCTCACGAAGTCCCAGTTGCACAAAATCCCGGTTAAAATTTGAACCTGATTAATTTCACGTGAACCAAATCAGAGAAGACCATTTAAAAAAGATGGTTCTACTGGAATGAATCAGGATTAAAAATAAACCGGCTTTTTTGCAACCGGCACTAAGTACCTGATTGAATGATTAGAAAAGTTCAACAGCTGAGTCATAATTTTGACACAGTCCCACACACATGAACTCGCTCACTCACTTCCATCATCAACAGACGACTAAATAATTATTATCAGCTGTTTTTCCAAGGATGGATAATAATTATCCTTTTCATGTCCTTCAGCGAGTTTTCACAGGGATGAGACCTCGTGCAATCGAATATATATTATATATATATATTTATATAATTATTATAAACCTGTATGTTCTGAATTTCGTGAGAATCGTTAGAGCCGTTTTCGAGATCCGGTGAAATACAACAAATATCCAAACATCTGAACGTCTAAACCTATAAGCAGAAATTGCTCGTTTAATAGTATAGGATAAGAGTTGATACATTATTTGACAAGATGAATCATTCACTTCATGGTGATGAATCCATGATACACGAGCAGCCCGATAATATAATATATGCATATAACGATATTATATCAGTTTGTAGTCTAATAGAACTGGGAATAGTATTTAACATCCTATCAGAATTAGAGGATATATGTCTTTCATACACTACATATCTATACCTCTATTCAACGTCATATAAGAGAATGTTATATCTATATTTCAACAGTAGATATCTCTATATATGGAGGATAATCTGTCTGGTAATGCCTTAGCAAATCCGCCAGAGCGCTCTGCCATCTAGAGATATGATGCCTAAATTGTAATTTAATTAAACCCTCATTCAACCAACCCTCAACAATCTCTCTTTAGTCTCTTTCTCTCTCACTATCACACCTCTCTCTCTCTCTCTCTATTCAAATTTTCTCTCTGTTAATATCTCTCACTTTTCTTTGTTATCATTAATCGTTCATGTCCTTTGTTCCCTCTTTTTGTTCAATCGGCTCTTCTTCTTCTTCTTCTTCTTCTTCTTCTTCTTCTTCTTCTTCTCTTTTCTTCTCCTCTTCCTCCCCCTCCTCCTCTTTCTTCTTCTTCTTTGTCTTCTTCTTTTTCTCCTTCTCCTTTCTCTTTCTCCTCCTCCTTCTCCCTGGTCTATCTCGCTGTTCTCTACTATTCTCGCTGTCACTATCTTCTCTCTCTCCTATATTTTTCGACAAACACACATACACACACACACACACACACAACACACACACACACACACACACACACACACACACAGACAGACCAATACCCAAAAACCACTTTTTTGGACACAGGGGACCTTGAAACGTATAGAAATCTAGAAATTGGGGTACCTTATTTTTTCGGAAAGCTATACTTACTTTCCTTACCAATGGTAAAAGGGCAAGGAAAGTAAAAAACGCTTAGGCTCAACTCACACTTAGGCGACTCAGGTCGAGAAGAGACTCGACTATAGTGTAAAGCATGACTTTTCAAATGGGTGACGTCGCGGAGACTAGAGTCGACTGGTCTGAGTGTCACCATTTGGAAACACATGCTCTCGACTAGAGTTGAGTCTCTTCTCGACCTGAGTCATGTAAGTTTCAGTTGAGCCTCAATGTATTTTTTCAGATTGATTTCTACAATGATGCAGGTTAAGTTTGATGTCTAGTGAGACCGGACTCCCCATGTGGGGATTATACATTAGTATAATCTTAGATCAGTTCAGATCAGTTTTTGTTAAGAATTTCCCAATTCAGTTAAGAATCGTGCTCCCGGTACTTCTGTTGGATGGGTGATCATTTGAGTCCACCATCCTCTACTTCTCCTTCTTTTTCACCAACATCTTCTCCTCCTCCATCATTCCTTTTCAAATCATTTATTTCATTTATTTCATTCTTCCATCATCCCTTTTCAATTCATCTATTTCATTTATTCATTTATTCATTTATTGTATAAAACACTATAATCATAATACAATTATGACATTGGAGGAAAAACTAGGCTGAGCCTGTACTATTCTCTCAAAAATTTTGATAAAATGTTAATGTTGTCAAATAGATAAGGTTATATAATCACACACTGCTTCGTTACTTGATTTCCGGTCCAGGAATGATGATTTGAAATTTTGAATTTTGAAGGTTGATTTTATACTCTAAATGAATCACAGAATGTATCACAATAAATTAAAAACTTCAGAAATATTGCACTTATTTGAAAAATAATAAAAAGTCAAAAACCTACTCACTTTCTTTTCAATTTATCATATTTTTCAATTTCTTTTATCATACCTTCTACCATTTTATTCATTTATTTATTCATTTCTTTTCCTTTTTTTTACAATTTCACTTCCGTCTTCTTCTATATATTCTCCTAACCGCTCAACAAAGCTGCAGAACGCATCTTCAGAGCAAATGAGAAAAGCTAGCTAGCTTCGCTTTTCCTACCACTTTTCCGCGTCTTGGAAAATTTTTCTCGCACGATCTTGTCAGAAAACCTAAAAGAAGAAGAAGAAGTTGAGCAAAATGAAATTTGTAAAACGGCAACCCTTAAGCGGTTGATGTACGTCGTCGACTTCAAATTATTATCATTCTCAAAGACGTGTTGTGCGAAATTAAAAAATGCCACGTTCTTCTTCTTCTCTTCTTCTCTTCTTCTTCTCCTCCTCCTCCTCCTCCTCCTTATCGTTCTCCTACTACTTCTCCTACTACTTCATCATCGTCTTCCACTTCTTCTTCGTCCTCTTCTCATTTTCTTTCGATTTCCTTTCTTCTAAATTCTACTTCTCCCCATTATACTCCTCATCATCCTCCTCTTCCTCCTCCTCTTCCTCCTCCTCTTCCTCCTCCTCTTCCTCCTCCTCTTCCTCCTCCTTCTACTATCTCTCTCCTTCTACCACCTCCTCCTTCTTCACCCTTCTTCCTTTCATCTTCTCTTCCTTCCCCTTCTTCTCCACCACCTCCACCTTCTTGTCCACCTCCTACTTCTCCTTCTCTTCCTCCTCCTCCTTCTCCTCCACCGTCTTCATGTCAGCTTTAAATCTCCACGAATCCAATTTTCCTTAATCACTTTCTTTCGCTAACTAACCGGATGATAAAATTTTCTCTCCACTTTAAGATGAAATTGAATGATAGCACTGCACTATGTCTGTATAGACGTGCTGTGAGAATTAATTAGAGGAAGTAGTGTTCTAGATTCGTTTTAGGGTTGAAGTGGAAATTTAAGAGGAATCTGTTTTGTTGCAGTTAATTGAAATGTTATTTTTCAATCAAGATTCATGTTTTAGAATCATTCAAATCATTTTTTAACACTTAAGGTGCATTTTCGTTTGTGCGTAAATTTCCGCAGTCGACGACGACAAGCCTTGTTGACATTCATATAGTCCAAATTTCAAGTGTGCTAAAACAGCTGATCAAATAACTTTTCATTATTTGTCTTTATTATTAAAGAATTGACCAATTCCAATAATATTAACATATTGCCATTTAAAAGTATAAGCTCAACCTGCCCCATTGAAACATATTTGAACATAATCTTTCAGGTTATGTAGACAAATTGAAATCTATTCAATCTGAGATTCTCTCCCTTTCTCTTCGACGTCGAACCCCAGCTTTAAAGTGAGGTACGATAGAATAGAAGACTTTCTTATAGACTGAAACATTTCTTGTAAGAATTGATAAATATATCTATAACGTAAACCTCACGTTATAATCGTAGTGGACAAAGATAGGAGAGCAACACTTCCGATTCCTTGCCTCGCCACTGCTTTCTATAGAGGATAGATCTGATGCAATTCAAAATGGTGGCTAAAATGGCGAAAATGTTGTCAAAAACAGGGTTTTTTGCGATTTTCTCGAAAACGGCTCCAACGATTTCGATCAAATTCATACCTAAAATAGTTATTGATAAGCTTTATCAACTGCCACAAGTCCCATATCTGTAAAAATTTCAGGAGCTCCACCCCATCTATGCAAAGTTTGATTTTAGATTCCCAATTATCAGGCTTCAGATACAATTTAAACAAAAAACTTCAAATGGAAAAGATTGAGCATAAAAATATCTACAATTAATGTTCAGTAACATTTTCACTTAAAATTCAAAATAAGCTAGAAATTCGAGAAAATGTTATTATTTCAATTGCAAACTGTTAGCAACATTACTGTTGATTCTATTAAATCATTCACTATGAAGAGATAGCAGACCTCGTGTCTGTTGGTGCTGGTATTCTGATGTAATATCAACTGTTCGCATTCTTGTTTAAAATGATAAATTGCACTTCATTAGTCGAGGAAAAATATTTTAAATGATCAATTCATGAAGATACATGATTGAGATTAAGTTTTTTGATAATTATATTTATACATTGTTAAAGGAACGAACTGGCAAACGTTGAGGATGTATTAAGGAAATCGCTATCTGCTTTGTCGAATGATAGACAAGAATAGCAAAACCATGTTGATCAAATACTGCCATTATAACGTGTTCCTCGCTATGGATATGACAATTTAATCAGAAAAATCTTTGTTATTTTTGATCCAATATCACTCAGACAGGTATCTTTCTCTTCACAATTAAAAGCTCTTCAATTCACATATATACAGCTTTTACAAACAGTTTTTGAGTAAAACATGAAAAACTCAACATTCAGAAGTAAAAATTAATTTGGAACTCGTTTTATGTAATAACCATCATATTTATCTCAAATATTGACTACATTAAAATATTCTTGATTATTTCTGAATAGATTGACACCAGATACATCAAAATCGGTTGAAAAATAACAAAGTTACAACGGATTAACTAGAAGCTTGCACGGACATAAATTTGTTGAAACCAGACCTTGTGATGAAATCAGAGCTGGTTCAAGAATTGGGAAAAGCAACCGGCTGAAGAACGGAGAGCAGCGCTCGCGCTACCTGGTGCCACAAAATGGAACTAAACTTGACAAAAGCAGCCGGTGTCGGACCTCAAGCGCTACCTACCGGTTTAAAAGTAACTAAACTGCTTCTTGTGGTACAGAGTCTCAGTTTTTAAGGAATAAATCCTTTAATGTTTATTGTATCGAAAAATGTCAAGAGAGAAGATTTGTAGAGAATGAATTTCTCTATCGATTTCATACAAGAAATACCTCTTACGATGATTATGTGATCTGTTACATTTTTTCAAAAATTGGGAACACAATGAAGTTACATTTCTCAATTCTCCAATGTACAAGACTTTAGTTTTCATGAAATAACTGCTTTAATGTTGATTATATGGAAAAATGTCAGGAGAGAAGATTTGTAGAAAATGAATTTTTCTATTGATTTCATACAAGAAACATCTCTTACGATAATTATGTAATCTGTTACAATTTTCCAAACATTGGGAACACAAGTCAGTACATTATTCACAATTCTCCAAGGTGCAAGACCTTAGTTTTCATGAAATAACTCCTTTAATGATAATTTTATGGAACAATGTTAAGAGAGCAGATTTGTAGACGATAAATTCTTCATTCAATTGAATGTAATAGATGTCTCTCACAATGATCATGTGTTCTGTTAAAATTTTTCAAAAAAATAATAACACAATAAATTGAGCCATTATATTTCTCAATAATCTAAGGTACATGAATTTAGTTTTCATTGGATAACTTTTTTAATAATGAAAAAAAAATAAATAGAAAAGCACTAGAAGTAACTAGATTTATCAATATTTCAAGGTGCATGGTATCAGTCTTCACGGAATATCTTCTCAAATCTTGGTCATATTCAGGAATGTCAAAATTTATAGAGGATAAATTTCTCCATCGATTACGTTCATTTAATCTCTCAAAATGTAGTGAGGTTCACATTATATCCTATGGACTTCTTGAACTATATTGAGGCTCATGTTATACGGTACCGAATGGCAGTGGAAAAATAGAACAACACTTTGTAAGAACAGTTATAAAGTTAAGAAAGAAAAGAGAGGCGGAGAGAGAATTTGAATAGCAACAAAATCTCTGAAGAGAGGTAAGAGAAACATAGAAGAGAGAGAAGAAAAAACGATCTGTTGCATCACAACCCTTGTATCATAGCTTTTAACGACAATATGACACCTCCAGCTATAACTGTATCATCAATTGGGATTTCAATTACCACCAAATGCTTCGAAAACGTTCAGAGGTGACATTCATCTCCTGATATTCCCGTTTAATCACGAATCAACAGGGGAAATCAGTCAACCTCGATTGTATCTCAACCCATCTCCATCCTTTTCTATCCTATATCATCATGCTATCTCTTCCTTTTCTATCCTATATCGTCATCCCATCTCTATCCTTATCTATCCTGTATCTTCATGCTATCTCCATCCTTATCTATCCTGTATCTTTATCCTATTTCCATCCTTATTTGTCCTCTATTGTCAACCTGTCAATACGCATCACTCTAATTGCCAATCCAAACGAATGGTGAGCTGGCAAATCTCGAATTACCGAGGCAACTAAACGTCCCAAATTGGATTCTCACATTTGAAAATCCTTGAAACTGTGAAAGATTTATGAAGAAATTACCAATTATAATTGACCGAGCGAAGTGAGGTCTAAGATTCAAGTCGACGGTTTGGCATTTCTCTTAATGTTTATTTATGTTGCGATTTGACAGGTATGTTCCTTTTTTAATTGCGCGTCGACGTATATACAAGGTTTTTGGAAATTTTGCATTTCAAGGATAATATAAAAGGAAAAAGGAGCCTCCTTCATACGCCAATATTAGAGTAAAAATCAGACTATTGAATTATTATTCATCATAAATCAGCTGACAAGTGATTACACAGATGTGTGGAGAAGCCAGTTTATTGCTGTATTTCCATAAGGTCTATAGTTTCAATCAGGTACTTGTGGATGAGAATAATGCGTGAGGTCTACTGTTCACAGTACTACTAGTACATTTTTGTTATTTATTTCATGAAACTGATCCCTGCTCTGAGGATGATTTCATGAAGCCAATCCCTGTATCTCAGAATTGAGGAATTTAGAAGCTTCTATCCAGTTTCTACTGTATTTCGAAAAAATTGACAATCATAATCAGTGAGGTGGTCCACGTTATGATGGAAGTATTTGATTAACATTGATGTTGCTATCCTTGTCTATCAATTAACAAAGCGAATAGCACTGTATTTTCTCCTTCTTCTCAAAAAAGACTATGTTGTTCTTCACAACTCCTTCTACTTCTTCATCGACATCTTCTTCTCCTCCTACTGGTATCTTCTTCTCCTCCTTCCCCTAATCCTCAAAAAAAGGCATGTTCTTCTTCTTCTTCTTCTTCTCCTTCTTCTTCTTCTTCTTCTTCTTCTTCTTTTCTTCTTCTTCTTCTTCTTCTTCCTCTCCTTCTCCTCCTCCTCCTCCTCCTCCTCCTCCTCCTCCTCCTTTCGTTTTTCCCTTCTCCTTCTTCTTCTATCACTCTTCCTTCTCCTCCTTTTCCTCTTTCTCATCCTCCCTCTAATCCTTCAACTTTAATCTTCCTCCTCCTACTCTTCAAAAAAGATCACGTTCTTCTTCTCCTTCTTCACCTTCTACCTCAGCTTTCTCTTCTCCATCTACTGCATTTTCTGCTCCTCCTCCTCCTCCTCCTCCTCCTCCACCTAATCCTTTCAATTTTATTCTTCCTCCTTCACCTTCTCAAAAAAGTCCATGTTCTTCTTCTTCATCTACTTCTACTTCATCTCTTGTTTTTCTTCTTCTTCTTCTTCTTCTTCTCCTTCTCCTCCTCCTCCTCCTCCTCCTCCTCCTCCTCACCCTTCATAACCTCTCCCAAATAGCACTGACTCAGCAACCATTATGACAATGAATTGTCGACATTATTTCGTATGCAAATTTATGTGACATGACAAGCACGATACGAACCATTTTCATCGACAACCTGGCTGTTTTGAAATTCGGGATGTTTTGAAATGTGACCCCTGACAATCGAGTTTTGTGTGCCGCATTGTCATTGGACATATTATCAATTCACACTGACCAATTACAGGACGCGAATTTTGTCAGCCGTTCGAGACACGCGTGAATGTCAGGGGAAATATTGCTGACTCATGTTTTATAGTGAGGTTGAAATGACAGAGGAGAAAGATAGGAGAGCGACGTTGCCGATTCTCTGCCTTGTCACTTCCTTCTATAGAGGATAGCTGATACCGTTATATCTGATGTAATATTATGTTTTCGCTTCTAGAATAGCAAGAATTTTAGTATGAACAATTTTCATTTTAGTATTACCATAGCGAGGTTCACGTTGTAATGACAGTTGAGAAAGATAGGAGAACATCGCTGCCGATTCTCTGCCTTGTCACTTCCTTCTATAGAGGATAGCTGATACCGTTATATCTGATGTAATATTAACTGTTCATTCTTGTCTTTAATGATAATCAATCATATTTTATTCATCAACAATAAATATTTTTCAATTATAATGATCCAATAATACATTTCCAATATTGAGATTGAATTGTTTTGATGATCAATTATATTTCTACCTTATTAAGCAATGATCTGTTAACGTTGCGGAGCTATAAAAGGATAGCGCTACCTGCTGTGTCGAATGATAGACAAGGATAGCAACACCAATGTGACAAAGAAGTGACAAGGCAGAGAATCGGCAACAGTGTTCTTCTATCTTTCTCCACTGACTTAATAATGTAGACTCAACATAGGTCTACACATAAACACAGCTACATTAGTAGTATTCAAGAAACGTAAGGGCTCGGTAACCGCATAGAGAAACAATAGCGTAAGTAGATATCCCATGGTATTAGGGAATTTATGTCGCAACTTTTACTGTTACCTCAAGCCGATTACTGTCGATTTTTACTGTTTTGACCGGTAAGAGTGTATGAACGGCACAATATGAGAGACTACCAGCGTCAAAAAGCTTCACGGGAAAGAACTACGTGGACTATCAGGTTGAGATAACAGTAATAGTTGCGACATAAACGCCCTATACCATGGGGTATCTATTACTTATGCTATTGTTTCTCTATGCTAGAACTTACCTAAGTCCCGAGCTCGGAAACCGGCCCTCAATACATCATAGATTAGGTTTACATCAAACGTGGATTTCATTTGAAAACGTTTATAAATTTCTAAACTGAGTTCCAAAATCATGAAGTTGTAAAGAGCACAAATACATTCAACTCTCAATTCTAAAAATAATTTCGAAAAAAAACTTTTATTACCAAACATAGATATCAATGTTCAATAAACGTTTCAGCAGTTATCAAAATTATCAAGAATTTGATGACAATTATTATTTTATAGCTGTAATAAACTTTTATGTTATTTAACCTCTTCCTTTTTTATTAATGCCATAGACATAACAATATTTAATTGTTTTTGTCAGAGAATTTGGGTCATTTTTCAATCAGTGTACAGGAATTCTCAGTGATAAGGTGTTGTCATTTGCTTGAGAATGTTGAAATGTGAATTCAAATGTTTGGAAAAGAATTTAGAATACTAAATACTATCATGATTTTTTCACATTATTATCACTTCCTTGTAGCAGAAACTGAACAGCTTGTTTTCCAATTGGTCATTAATTTATAATGTGGTTTCAAATAACCAATGATTATCTATCTATCTATATATATAAAAGCGAAATGGCACTCACTCACTGACTGACTCACTCACTCGCAGAACTAAAAATCTACCGGACCAAGAACGTTCAAATTTGGTAGCTATGTTCAGTTGGCCCTTTAGAGGCGCAATAAGAAATCTTTTGACAATATTTTAACTCTAAGGGTTGTTTTTAAGGGTTCAAAGTTCGTCTTTCAGCATGTATATTCTTCTCCTCCCAATCTCTTAATTATAATTGAAATTTCCATATCATATGTTACTATAGAACTATAATCTAAATAGAGTAGCTCTTCGAAACAGTTGTTAACTGGTAACTAAATTAATAATTTTGTCAGGTTAAGTTGAGTTGGGGCGGAGCCCCCTGGCTGAACGGATATGGCGAGCGAAGCGAGCCTGACGGCTAGTCAAATATATATTGATTATTGTTAACAGGTTCTTTGAAGAATCAAGAAATTATTTCATTTAGTTATTGTAATAATTGTACTCACCGGTAATTGGCTTGTAATTCCCTCTCGACAGGCTTGTTTGTGACATATTTCCAAGATTATAGAACTCACTTTTTAGCACTTCGGTAGAAATATTTAGTCTTTCCAATAATTTACTTCCAAAAATTGGAAGTAACAATTCACTAGAAATTCCACTATCAAAATTGAAATAGCTTCTTTTTTACGTCCAGAACTCTCTATTATCATTCAAATCCTTGTGATGAGAGAGAAACAACTGTTTTAGAACAAAATACCCTGAATCAATCCTGATAATCTAATACTTCCTACATCCACCTTGATTTGGAAAAAAATTAATAAAACAATGATTGCCTTGGTATCAAATATACCAATGTTTTTACGTCAGTTTCGTTTGTTACAAAAATAGATAATGATCCTAATCTCTCGATCGATTACCTCTCGTTTATCTATTTCGTTTACGTCCTTGTTAAGGTAATTAAAATCTCCTATCAGCTCTTATCACTTGGGGAACATAGCGGAGGTAGTGTTTATTAGAGACTGGCAGGTAACCCGTGCTCCGCAATGATCTAATAAAAAACTTGACAAACTGAAAACTTGACTTACTGAAATTTTGAAGAATTTAAAATTGGCCTACAATCATCCTCGGTAAAGTGAGAATCTATAAACAAAATTTCAAGTTAATCAGTTGAGTAGTTGAGACGTGATGATGTGTCATTCGTGAGTTTCTTATCGCGTACTTGTTTAAACTGATTCTGTCCTCTATTATATTATAGATTATCAAATTATAATCCTCTAACCTATCTACTAAATATGTGTCCTATCCTATCCTATCCTATAGGAGTCATAACCTATCTACTGACTCGTAATCTACAATCTCCTATTTCTAAATCTTCTAATCTCCTATGCAACGTCTATGAAACTATTAGTTAACGCGTAGCGTACTGAGTATAAACTGATTGTAGCCTCCACTAAAATAGCATAGGAGTAAATTTTCCTGTGTTAAAACTGCATTACACTCTATTGTGTTGCAGCTATTGAAAGCTGATTAATCACAGTGTGCAAAAATAAATTGAGGAAAACGGCAGGAAAGAGAGAGAGAAAAACGAAGAGAGAACAATAAACAAGAAGAAGTAGATGAGGGAAAGAATAAAGGAGAGAAGAAGAAGCGGAGAATTGAAAGAGGAGTGGAAGCAGAAGTTGGTGGACGAGAGATAAGAATGAGAAAAGAAGAAGAAGACAGTAGAGGGAGAAGTGGAAGTAGAAGATGATGAAGAAGAAGAAAAAAAGGAGAGGAAGAAGAAGAAGAAGAAGAAGAAGAAGAAGAAGAAGAGAAAAAGGAGAAGAAGAAGAAGAAGAAAAAGAAGAAGAAAAAAGAAGAAGGCGAAGAAGAAGAAGACGAAAAAGGAGAAGAAGTAGTGTCAAAATAAAACGAGAAAAATAGTCGAGCTACCTCGAAGGTCATTATAAGGAAGAGTATCTAACAATAGCAATTATTAATTTCTTTTCATTTTAGCGCTTTTGAAAATTATTATCTTTATTATCGCATTAACTATAGAGTTATTGGATGGATTTAATCGTTGATGAGACGGAAATTATCCAATGACTACCTGTGAAAGTAAAAACTGTTACTGAAATATAAAAAGTTTTCTTTTCGTAGTTTTATTTATTGATGTTTGACCTGAAATTAAAAATAAAGTGGAATAACTATATATAATATTGTAATGCATCTACATAAATTGGCAGAGCTTAGGACATATCAATGTCCATTTTTCGGAAAGAATATTTCTCCTCTACAGTCGAGTATGTTTCCTAGTTCCGAAATAGGAACAGCAAAACTACTACATAAAAAAAAACACCTTCAGCGCTCCAGGTGGAAGTTTTATCAACTTCCACAAAATTTCTGATTCGGAATTTGTAAACTAGGTTATGCTCATAGGATGCATGTAGGCTAGTAGCTTCAGCACAAGCAGGTAATGTTTTCTATTTCTCAATTATTCTTCTTTAGATTATTATGACAAAGAATAGTGTAGGCTACTTCACTTGGACTTGAATGCTGTCTTTTGCAGTGCTCGAATGAAATTCTAGTCTCGGCTAACGCCTCCACTAGAAACATCATTCTCGCCTGCAAAAGGCCCCTTCCCGTCTCTGTGATGTAAGATACTACAAAAATATCCTCTCCCTGTAAATCTCTACCAAACTGCCAAGTTCAAGTACTAGAACTCTCCCTCTCAAATCATTTATTTGTATTATTATAATTATTTTACTTTATTAATATTCTGTTTTTCTTTCTCTTGAATATTCATATTAATTAAAACTTTTACAATATTTCCATTTATAAATAAATCCATAGTTGAATTAATGAAATTAACGTTATGTAGAGAATTAGTGAGAAGGTATTTTGAATATTCTTTCCGAAGAATGGACATTGATATGTCCAAAGCTCCGCCAATTTATGTAGATGCATAACAATATAATTATCCATAGTTATTATATTACAAATTACTTTTTCATATCATATACTTTCAATAATTATTTTCTTAGTCTATATTATGTGAATTCATCTATAATTTTGCTGTATTGTAAGCTATTTTATATAAGTGTATGAGCCAGTATATATTGTAATCTACATAAGTAAAGTACTCAATCAATCGAATTTTGAGAAAGATACGAGAATATCACCAACATACGATAGCACAACCTGGTTGCAGCTATTTTACCAAAAAATATTATGAAAATATTACCACAAAATCCAAGAGCACAACTTCAAAATCACTACTTCTACACTAAAAAACAGAAATCATATCAAACTTCAGAAGTAGGTGAATCGGTGATATTTTCCAAGTTTTACAACCCGACATCTCATGGCTTAGGAGAAGATTAGATAAAAACTTGCTGTAAACACTGCAAGATTTAGAGGTTTTCTAGGCTATCAGGCTCTCGATAAGAGTTGTAATAGGGGGGTAATAAAGTTGTAAAAAATTAAATACCATCAAAAAATGTACTAATAAAACTCAGACGGATCTATGTGGTGAGGTCCACGTTATAATGGCAGTGTTTGTTCAGCAATGGTATTGCTATCCCTGTCTATCATTCAACAAAACAGATAGCGCTATCTCTTTCTCGCTCTGCTCTGTTGCCAGATTGTCTTTTAACAATGTAGAATGAATAATAATTAACAAAATATTTTATCTTAATCATGACAATTCATCATGAATCATTGAAAATTATAATTTACAATTAGAAATATAATTGATTATTTTAAATGAGAATGAACAGTGTTAATATAACATCAATAAACCTGTATCAGCTACCATCTATAGAAGGCATTGACAAGACAGAGGCTCGGCAACATTGTTCTCCTATCTATTTCCACTGCCATTATAACGTGGACCTCACTATGATAAAACTCAGTCGGCATTGTCAGCATTGGATAAAGGGAAGTATTAATGTTATTCCATAAGGAATACTGACATTTGAAGTGAGTATGGAATCTATGATTATGTACTCTAAGTTCATTGGCTTTAAATGATTTTGAAATCTGAAATATTTTCGAATATTTCACATTCTATTTGAGGTCCACGTTATAATGGCAGTATTTGATTAACACTGGTGTTGCCATCCTTGTCTATCATTCGACAAAGCAGATAGTGCTACCCTTGTCTACCTCTGCAACAACGTTGTCAAATCGTTCCTAACAATGTATAAGTCAACAAAATATTCAATATAAATTATGGAAATCTACTATTTAATATTGAAAGATATATTTTCTTGACGGATAAATAATATAATTGATTATTTGAGAAACAATAATGAACAGTTGATATTACATCAGATAAACTGGTATCAGCTATCCTCTATAGAAGGCAGTGACAAGGCGAACAATCGGCTCTTCTCCACTGCCATTATAACGTGGACCTCACTACTGGAGAAAAATGTTGAACGTTATTTAGATCTATCAATTATTTCACATTCCACAATCTTGAAAAAAGATTTCACTTTCTATGATCAAAATCTGTAACTTCTATATCTATTACTTCTCAATTTTAGAGAAGATTTTCCTTATATATTGGGGAATCAGCTAAATCAAACTTTACTTTTGCACGAGATCAGATCAATAACAGCCTTGGGAGTCCAATCACATTTAACCGCCGTAGAATTACGTCATCGAACGGTATGAAAGCAACAAAACTAATGAACGGTTCTCACGATTATGCTATGAAGTATTTTACATAAATCTAACATTTAACCGCCGTAGAATTACGTCATCGAACGGTATGAAAGCAACAAAACTAATGAACGGTTCTCACGATTATGCTATGAAGTAATTTTACATAAATCTAACATCAAACCGCCGTAGAATTACGTCATCGAACGGTATGAAAGCAACAAAACTAATGAACGGTTCTCACGATTATGCTATGAAGTAATTTTACATAAATCTAACATCAACCGCCGTAGAATTACGTCATCGAACGGTATGAAAGCAACAAAACTAATGAACGGTTCTCACGATTATGCTATGAAGTATTTTACATAATCTAACATCAACCGCCGTAGAATTACGTCATCGAACGGTATGAAAGCAACAAAACTAATGAACGGTTCTCATGATTATGCTATGAAGTAATTTTACATAAATCTAACATTAACCGCCGTAGAATTACGTCATCGAACGGTATGAAAGCAACAAAACTAATGAACGGTTCTCACGATTATGCTATGAAGTAATTTTACATAAATCTAACATCAACCGCCGTAGAATTACGTCATCGAACGGTATAATTTACAATTAGAAATATGATTGATTATTTTAAATGAGAATGAACAGTGTTAATATAACATCAATAAACCTGTATCAGCTACCATCTATAGAAGGCATTGACAAGACAGAGGCTCGGCAACATTGTTCTCCTATCTATTTCCACTGCCATTATAACGTGGACCTCACTATGATAAAACTCAGTCGGCATTGTCAGCATTGGATAAAGGGAAGTATTAATGTTATTCCATAAGGAATACTGACATTTTGAAGTGAGTATGGAATCTATGATTATGTACTCTAAGTTCATTGGCTTTAAATGATTTTGAAATCTGAAATATTTTCGAATATTTCACAATCTATTGTGAGGTCCACGTTATAATGGCAGTATTTGATTAACACTGGTGTTGCCATCCTTGTCTATCATTCGACAAAGCAGATAGTGCTACCCTTGTCTACCTCTGCAACAACGTTGTCAAATCGTTTCCTAACAATGTATAAGTCAACAAAATATTCAATATAAATTATGGAAATCTACTATTTAATATTGAAAGATATATTTTCTTGACGGATAAATAATATAATTGATTATTTGAGAAACAATAATGAACAGTTGATATTACATCAGATAAACTGGTATCAGCTATCCTCTATAGAAGGCAGTGACAAGGCGAACAATCGGCTCTTCTCCACTGCATTATAACGTGGACCTCACTACTGGAGAAAAATGTTGAACGTTATTTAGATCTATCAATTATTTCACATTCCACAATCTTGAAAAAAGATTTCACTTTCTATGATCAAAATCTGTAACTTCTATATCTATTACTTCTCAATTTTAGAGAAGATATTCCTTATATATTGGGTAATCAGCTAAATCAAACTTCACTTTTGCACGAGATCAGAATCAATACAGCCTTGGGAGTCCAATCACATTTAACCGCCGTAGAATTACGTCATCGAACGGTATGAAAGCAACAAAACTAATGAACGGTTCTCACGATTATGCTATGAAGTAATTTTACATAAATCTAACATTTAACCGCCGTAGAATTACGTCATCGAACGGTATGAAAGCAACAAAACTAATGAACGGTTCTCACGATTATGCTATGAAGTAATTTTACATAAATCTAACATCAAACCGCCGTAGAATTACGTCATCGAACGGTATGAAAGCAACAAAACTAATGAACGGTTCTCACGATTATGCTATGAAGTAATTTTACATAAATCTAACATCAAACCGCCGTAGAATTACGTCATCGAACGGTATGAAAGCAACAAAACTAATGAACGGTTCTCACGATTATGCTATGAAGTAATTTTACATAAATCTAACATCAAACCGCCGTAGAATTACGTCATCGAACGGTATGAAAGCAACAAAACTAATGAACGGTTCTCACGATTATGCTATGAAGTAATTTTACATAAATCTAACATTTAACCGCTGTATAATTACGTCATTGAACGGTATGAAAGCAACAAAAATAATGAACGGTTCTCACGATTATGCTATGAAGTAATTTTACATAAATCTAACATTTAACCGCTGTATAATTACGTCATCGAACGGTATGAAAGCAACAAAACTAATGAACGGTTCTCACGATTATGCTATGAAGTAATTTTACATAAATCTAACATCAAACCGCCGTAGAATTACGTCATCGAACGGTATGAAAGCAACAAAACTAATGAACGGTTCTCACGATTATGCTATGAAGTATTTTACATAAATCTAACATTTAACCGCTGTATAATTACGTCATTGAACGGTATGAAAGCAACAAAAATAATGAACGGTTCTCACGATTATGCTATGAAGTAATTTTACATAAATCTAACATTTAACCGCTGTATAATTACGTCATTGAACGGTATGAAAGCAACAAAACTAATGAACGAATCTCAATTCCATGAAAACATTTTACATAAATCTAACATTCAAGGGTGTACAAAGGTTAAGAATAAACTTTCTACTCGTGATATTTTTCAAAGTTTTTCGATATGTTTATCATTAAGCTATCAGAACAAGAAGGGTTTCTCTGGAAAAAAATTTTTTCCGATCATTACTTTTTGAGATATGAGCGCCTGAAGTTTAAATTTTTGGGTCAGAAAATTTCAAATTCGGTAATATATAAATCCATGAGATTTATAGAATGGATGCTCCATGGTATTGTTGATCAAGTAAAACAAACATTTTCCAAAAATATCCATTTTTAAGATGGTTATTCAATTTACTAAAAATAACCAAAAATAACTTTCTGTTGAGTTATATTTGGTAAATTGAATAACTTTTCCAAAATTGATATTTTCAGAAAATTTTTGTTTTACTCATCAAAAATACCATGAAGAATTCATCCTATAAATCTCATGGATTTATATCTTACCCAATTTGAAATGCTCTGTCCCAAAAATTCAAACTTCAGGCGCTCATATCTCTAAAAGTAATGATCGAAAAAAAAAATGTTTTCCTGAGTAAACTTTCTCATTTTGATAGCTCAATGATATACAAATCGAAAAACTTTGAAAAATATCACGAATAGAAATTTTATTTTTAGCCTTTGCACAGCCTCAACCGCCGTAGAATTACGTCATCGAACGGTATGAAGCAAGAAAATGTAATGAACGAATCCACGTTAATTCCATGAAGTCATTTTACATAAATCTAACACTTAACCGCCGTAGAATTACGTCATCGAACGGTATGAGAGCAACAAAAACTAATGAACGGTTCACACGTTTATGCTATGAAGACATTTTACGTTAGTTACATTCAATTGACTCCTTGTAAAACTGACTCTAAGAAATGTTTTTCGATTCCTTAACACTTGAAACTCTCGGATAAAACTAAAACTTCAAATCACAGGTGTTATTCAGTAGTTTGTAATAGCTATTATTTTGAGCGGTTTTCCTTCTTGTTACAATTTAATTGGAAGAAAACAATTATTGGAGACTTGACTGTTTGTTAAAATAATGAATATTAATTGATTGCTGTGTCGAGGAAGTTATGAAGGAGGATGTCTATTTTCATATGGGCCTAGTTCATTTTATATAGTTTATTATGCATATTCATAGAGGCCTATAGTCCATAATCCATATTCATGGACTTAGCTTGGTATCGCTTTTTGTGTAGTTGAGAAGTTGATATTGTGGTGATTATTCATATTGAATGAAAAAGACTAAGAAATTGTCAAAAACCACAGATTTATTGCTACTTAGAAAGACCGGTTTCGGTTATTACACCATTGTGTTATTCGGTTATTCTAAGTATCAATAAATCTGTGGTTTTTGACAATTTCTTAATCTTTTTCATTCAATTAGCTTGGTATATTGTTTTAGAGAGGCATACTTGGGGGATTAATGACCTACTTTAGAGAAACCCAAACATTTTTTGGAAGAATAGATAAATAGGTCTTTAGTGAGGTCCACGTTATAATGGCAGTGGACAAAGATAGGAGAAACAACGTTGCCGTTGTCTCTGCCTCGTCAATGCCTTCTATAGACGGTATATCTGATGTAATATCAACTGTTCAATCTCGTTTAAAAATAATCAATCATATTTTATTAAGCAGGGAATTATATTTTGGCATAGTTTCATAATGAATTTTCATAATTAAGATAGAATATTATGTTAATTAATTGATAATTCCACATTGTTAAAAGGCGATCTGGCAACAGAGCAAAGCGAGAAAGAGATAGCGCTATCCGCTTTGTTGAATGATAGACAAGGATAGCAATACCTTTTCTAATCGAACACAGTCATTATAACGTGGACCTCACTAAAGGCCTAAAGTCCATATACGTGGAGTTAGTCCATATAGAACATGAAGTTAGCTTGGTATATTGTTTGAGTGGGGCATACTTGGGGGATTAATGAGCTATTTTGACAAGACCCAAATATTTTCTTGAAAGAATAGATTAATAGGTCTGTAGTGAGGTCATGGCAGTGAAGGAAGATAGGAGAACAAAGTTGAAGATTGTTTACCTTGTCACTGCCTTCTATAGAGGATAGATGATACCGGCACATCTGATGTAATATCAACTATTAGTTTTTGTAAAAAATGATCGATTAAATTTTATGCGTAAAGAAAGTATTGAAATATTCATATTTTTAATACCTATGTGAATATTTCTTATTTAAGTTATAATAATGTGAAATATTCCTTCTATGTTTAGTTTTGAAGTATCTAAATTCGGAAATCTACTTTGTGAAAATATTTTGAGGACTGAAAATTTTTTGAATTGAAGAATCAACTACAAGACTTAACCTATTTCGTACTATGTGTTATCTAAATTTGGGAGAGGAATAGCACAAGGTTATCTTACTTTTCATCTCCCTATCATTTTGATAATGTACTTATTGTATAAATTGATAGAGAATATAAATATATTTCCTTAATCTAGATCATGTAACCAGTGAGTGAAAATATGAGCAACATTAAGGTATTCAAAGGGATAGATAGAATGATAGATTAGATACATAATTATCAGAAGGGTGTAAGAGAGGAAGGGGGTTAACACATGGGGTGTACTGGGGTAACAACACATTCTATAATCGAATCTCATTAAGTATAACAATGACTCTTCTACTGGTATATACGTACATATATAATTCGTATATACAAGTATATATGTATATATTTTCCTGTGGTGGAGCGAAATTCACTGATCAACTGTCAGAAAAGGGTGGATGGGAAGCATACATGTTATACGAAAGGAATTGTGACAGTTTTAACTGAATTTCACTACAGTGTACCACTCCTATAAAGCGTACTCTCTGCTTTCATTACATGCAATTCGGGGGGTTTTGGGATTCAGGGGGGTTGGTGACAAGGGTTGTATTTTGGGGCAAGGGTAGGGGTAGGTGGTTTGCCCCGAACAAAGGAGGTTGAAAAGCAAGGGCGCCGCTTTTAAGTATTCAATAGGTTTTTGTTGAAAGGAGAGGCGTGGGGTGACCTTTTGGGTCTCCTAGCCTGACCTTAGATCTACTCTGGAATAATATTATTGTATATCTTATCTGCTTTTGATATCCATACTATTGTAATATACATAAATAAGAACTATTATTATTTACTAACAAGTGACATGAATATAAGTAAGTTAATAATCGAATCAAATCAGTTTCAAATTAAAAGACTAAGAAATTGTCAAAAACCACAGATTTTATTTATAGTTAGAAAGACCGGTTTCGGTTACTAAAGTGACAGGACTCAAATCTTGTTCAGAAACCTTCCTCAACTTAATGCCAACCTATGACAAATTGTACTGATTATTGATTTAGTTACCAATTTAAACCATCTGTTTCGAAGAGGTAGTCTCTGTAGATTAAAGGTCTATTGAATAAAAAGACTAAGAAATCGTCAAAAACCACAGATTTTATTGATAGTTAGAAAGACCGGTTTCGGTTGTTACACCATTGTCAATCTCTGATAAACTAAAACTAAATACAAGACCAGCAGAATTTATACTAGTAGGCGAGTACTGCTATTGGTCAAGGGCATGAACGCCTGCCATTGGCCCAGCTGGACAGACTCCTCCCACTTAACGGTGTCACAAAATGGCGGCTTAAGCAACAGACTCACCATGATAACAAAATTTACTTTCAGTACAAAATAAAAACCAATAAAACAAGTGAAAGATAATAAAACAAATATTTCAATAGGAAAACTATCGACTAATGTATGCTTACAATGTTATGATAAAACTAGATTCGTAGTGTTGTATTGGTTGAAATGAATCTATTCATTTAAAGTATACTGGGAATTGTCCTTAATTATTCTTGTTATTTCTAAAGCCTCTAGAATATTCATAGATCTGCCTTTGTTATTAACATGCAGAAACTCAACATTCTCCTCAACTGTGAACTTGTGATTATTTGTTATCAAATGTTCTGCAAAGTTAGATGAAAGAATAAAATATTCTTTTCTTACAGATACCTTGAAAAGTGACCATTTCTGCACTGATTGCAGGCCGCAAACAATCACTTTTATGCACTAGTGCGCAAAGTGAGTACTTTGCGTACTCCAGATTTGCAGCATGACAATGCAAAATAGTTAGTGGGTTATATGGAGCACCAGTGCAGCAAAATCAAAATGAAGTTGGTAACACTCATAGTGAAGCCCACGTTATACTGGCAGTGGAGAACAGCGTTGCCTTGCCATTATGTGCCTTCATTATAGTCATTTCAATGCTTACATAAGATAAACCCCCCTTCAAGCAGTCAGATAAATTTTCAATTGAATTACTAATCGTTATAATTCAATTACTATTATTCATTTTTAAATAAATTAAGGTTTTTATCAATAATAAAATTACACAGAAAAACATTTGATGCATTTCAGGCAATTTTACCCATAATTACCCACTTTTCATATTCAATGGTAACTGTAGGAAAAACTTAATGTGAAATACGTGCGCAATGTTCCTCTGCTGCACTCAAGAAACCATTCCGCCCTCGCCTATGGCTCGGGCGTAAACGTTTCTTTCGGTGCAGCAAACTGTCACTTTGCGCACTAGTTGCACAAATAACTATTTCATTTAACATGAATAATTATTTCTTTTTATTATTATGAAAATAGTATTTTTATTTAATATGAATAATAACCACAATATCAACTTCTCATCTACACGAAAAGCAAATCAGATTTATAATAGAGAAAAGATAGCATAAGAAGATATCCCTCGGTATATAGGTAGTTTATGTTCCAAATTTAACCGATTACTGTCAACTACTGTCTATTATTACTGTTTTGATGTGAAGTTGAACCCATTTATCAGAAATGATAACAGTTGAAAGAGAGAATTTCACTAGAATACAAAACATATCAAATCACTAAAAATTGAACGAATTCAACAAACTATGACGTACATTTTCACTCATTCATTGGAGATTTCTCGCGTTTATGCACTGTGCAGGTTTGTTATCACGGGGAAATACCGTGTAAGTGCTGTCAAAATGATGACAATAAATCATTATTTGACAACAGATTGCTACAGTTTCGTAGCCTATGAAGGCTAAAAGGTGCAGAAAGCTTAGGAAAGAATAAAATATGATTTACGGCGTCATGTGGAATATGCCATTGCACAAGCTAGAGCAACACCTTTCTCCTTACTCTTCTACTCATATTTCTTCTTCTTCTCCTTCTTCTTCTTCTTCTTCTTCTTCTTCTTCTCTTCTTCTTCTTCTTTCTTCTCTTCTTCTTCTTCTTCTTCTTCTTCTTCTTCTCCTCCTCCTTCTCCTTCTCCTACTAGTTCATCATCGTCTTTCTCTTCTGCTTCGTTTTCTTCTCCTTATTTTACTCATCCTCCTCCTCCTCCTCCTCATCCTCCCCCTACTCCTTCTTACCCTTCTTCTTCTTCTCTTCTTCTTCTTCTTCTTCTTCTTCTTCTCTCCTCCTTCTCCTTCTCCTACTAGTTCATCATCGTCTTTCTCTTCTGCTTCGTCTTCTTCTCCTTATTTTACTCATCCTCCTCCTACTCCTTCTCACCGTTCTTCTTCTTCTTCTTCTTCTTCTTCTTCTTCTTCTTCTTCTTCTCCTTATTTGAGAAACCGTTTCCTAACAATGAAGAAATAGCCTAAAATTAATTGACAAAATATCCAATATCAATTATGTGAATTCATATAGTTTTTGGTGTTTTAATTTCTCTAATTTCAAAATGTTTAGCTTATACATATATTTTTGGACGAAAATTGAACTTGAACGTTTTACAGTACAAACATAACCTATTTTTTGGACATTTTGTTAATTTATCAAAATTTGGGAATGGAATAGATTTGTGCCAAGCCTGTTGTTGCTTCCTAATCATATTTATATGATTTGTGATTCTGTCCACAAATAAATAAATAAATAATAAAAAAATATTCATATGAGAAATGTATTTTCAATGAATAACTAATACAATCTATAATATTGAGATCAAATATTTAGTTGATTGATTATATTTTTACATTGTTGAAAAGCGATCTGGCAAACTTGCGGAGCTAGAAAATGATAGCTCTATCTGCTTTGTTGAATGATAGACAAGGATAGCAACACAAATGTTAATCAAATACTGCCGTTATAACGTGGACCTCACTACAGATAAAGTGGGTAGATATGTAGGGGATATACATATAAAAGATAAAGGTATATAAATAAGTGGATATTTATAAAATATAAAGGTATATAGGTGGAGAATGATTGCTAAAAAATACATTTATCAGAGAACCAAATACAATGTCATAGAAGATTATTACTACCACTGTATTGACAGCTATATAGGTCTCGATATGTAGAGGTTTTCTATTGAAGGGTAGCATTGAAAGGGTTGAAAAATGACAAACCTCGGAATAAAAGAGGGTTGTTTATCATCAATTGCTATTCAGGGTTTTGTTTCTGAATATGAACTGTCAACTGCCGTTATATCGGGTCGTTTTGGTGTTGCTGGATTCAGCGAGGACTCGATATAACGGTTTCTGTTATATGGACTTGATCAAACGGTATCTGTTATGAGGACTCGATATAACGGTATCTGTTATGAGGACTTGATATAACGGTATCTGTTATGAGGACTCGATATAACGTTATCTGTTATAACGAGTGATATCGGACTGAGATTAAAATTTATGATATCCTATCTTTTTTCAAGTGTAGTAACGAGGTACTTTGATCTATATGAGGTACTTGGTACTTGATACGATAGATAAACGATAGCTCAAGAAGATATCCCATGGTATAGGTCGTTTAGGTTCCAAATTCTACTGTCAACCGAACCCGATTACTGTCGACTACTGTTTACATTTTCATGCATTATAGCAACAACGTTATCATGTCGAAACATCAATAGATATTGATACACTATCTTAAAACTGTATTATTCTGTCAGTCAGTATAATTATCATAGATAACGGGTATATAGGTGGAAATCCTATGGTATAGGTCGTTTATGTTCCAAATTCAACTGTCAACTCAAGCCGATTACTGTCGACTACTGTCTATTATTACTGTGTTGTTGGGAGTGTAAGAGTGTAAGAACGGCACAGTATGAGAGACTACCAGCGTCACATAGCTTCACCAATAACAACTACTAGGACTTTCGGCTTGAGTTAACATTGAAAATTGGAACATAAACTCCATATACCATGGGATATGCTTTCTTTTATCTATGATTATACTCACCCAAATAGAATAGGTTTCCGATAACATAGCTGAGATATTAAGAATGTTATAGACAATATCATATCAATGTTGGGTTGTTTATCATGAAGATTGAGCTTCCATTAATATCCTATAAGTGTTCAAATAACAACCCTAGGATACTTTTCATCAATTATTGTTAATCTCGCACGATATTTTTACCCGCAATCTAATCCATTTATCCCCCATAAATGTCATAAATTTCACTTGGACCTAATTGAGTTGTTTTAGGACAACAGTTTATGACACCCCCCGTCATAAATCAAATGTGACACTTTCATAAATATCGGAGGAGCAGTCTTTCTCTTTTTCACACTCGTTCTCTCTCTGTCTTTTTCTCTTTCTCTCACACTCACTCCCTCTCTCCATTTCTCTCGCTCACTCTCTTACTCTCTCTCTCACTTTCAATCTCTCTATCTATTTATCTATCTCTTCAACTCTCTCTTCCATTTTCTCTCTCTCTTTCATTTTCTCCCTCTCTTTCAATATCTCTTCATCTTCTTTCTCTCATGCCTGTGGCTTCAATTAAATTGATAGACTTGTTGTTTTCCAATTCAGTTTGTACTAGATTACTTAAGCCTATTTGACTTATCTGTTAACAACAGTTAAACGTGAAGCATTGATCTTATTTATAAGAAATTTTGAAATTTTAAGGAAAATATCACCAAAATTTTTCACCAACATAATATCAAGAACTAACAGTCTCTCCAGTTAAGATTCTTATAAGATTGTAATAGTTATTTGTGCAACTAGTGCGCAAAGTGACAGTTTGCTGCACCGAAAGAAACGTTTACGGAATGATTTCTTGAGTGTAGCAGAGGAACTTTGCGCACGTATTTCACATTTAATTTTTCCTACAGTTACCATTGAATATGAAAAGTGGGTAATTATGGGTAAAATTCCCTGAAATCCATCAAATGTTTTTCTGTGTAATTTTTTTATTAATAAAAACCTTAATTTATTTAAAATTGAATAATAATGTAGTAAATGAATGAAGGCGGCTGTCACTGATGTGGTGGCTGTCGCTGTCATCGTTGTCCACTGCCATTATAACGTAGACCTCATTATACCACAGTCAGTGCAGTTACCAACTTGATTTTGATTTTCCTGCACTGGTGCTCCACATAACCTACTAACTAATACCTATTTTGTGTTGCTATGTTGCAAATCTGGAGTGCAGAAAAAAATTTTCCCGCACTAGAGCGGAAAAGTGATTCTTTGCGTTCTGTAATCAGTGCAGGAATGGCCACTTTCAAGGTAACTGAAGGAAAAATACTGTAGAATAATATAATGAACCTACAATGAATCATATCATGATGCCGATTATTCTACACACTGGTTATTATTGATGGTATTGTAGTATTTTATCAATTAGACATCTAATTTGCTCTCGAAGAACAACTTTAATAGAATCATTCCAATGAACTCTCACTTATCAACTCCCTTTCTCAAAATTTGAGAATATTTAATATTCATATCACTAACAAGTATCAATAAAGCAAATAAAAAGTGCTTTTTCTGGCTCAAAATTACTCAAAAATTTCCAATTTATAGAGATTTGAGTGAAATATTTTTGTTTTCAATCAATTTTCAAATATAAAAATTCAAAATTTCTAGTTTAATCATTAGTTTTGAAGTGGAAATTGGACTTTTTGAAGTGAAAGTGAAATCTTAACCTTATTCTTTTTTGAAACTTTTATTTGTAAAAAATTGGGAGAAGACAGTTTTGGGCTATGCCTGTTGTCTTCTCCCAATCATATTATAATTATGATCTGTAATTGCCAATGAAATAAATAAAAATAAATATATGAACAATATACTCCGATTCCACAAATGTAGAATCATCGGCAACATAATATGATTCATTATTCTATTATCCAGCTTGAAAGATGATCGATTTGAAATTGAAAAGCGGAAAGAGGTTCTTCCATTTCAAATACATGTATTGGGAAGAGCCTACATTCTCATTTAAGTTTTCGAAATAAATTAATCACAGATACAGCATGAAAATGGATTGAAGAGTCACAGACAATAATGAATAGCTCTTTAACAAATCACATCAAAACTAACGTAAATTTTGCATCCGTAACCATGTTGTTGAGTATTTTTGTTGAGATGAAGTGAAAGTATAATTGATACATTTCTCCCCCCGTAAAGTCTTTTCAATTGAGAACTGAGAAGTAATTGAGAAATTGAATACTTGATATCAAACTATAATTTCCAGTTTTAATTAAACTTAAACTGTACTATTACGCGTTCTTGAACTCTCAATTGAACGCCCAGTTGCACAAAAGCCGGTTAAATTTTAAGCGTAATCGATTCTCCGAGAAGGTTTTTTTTTTCCGGAAAGAAGGCTTCTGTGATTGGTTCTCGTGTAATCAATCGATCTCGATTGAAATTTAACCGGATTCTTTGCAACCGCACATAGAAGTTTGTGATGAAAGCCATGAGATTTGTCTGAATTCCTTTATTCACACTCAATAATATTATAATAAATCTGATTGGATTCTATTTGAAATATTAGAATAGTTTAAATTGAATAAAACCATAGAAAAGCAATAGCGTAAGTAGATATCCCATGGTATAGGGCGTTTATGTCGCAGCTTTTACTGTTATCTCAAGCTGATAGTCCAAGAAGTTTTTTTTCATGAAGCTATGTGACGCTGGTGAGCTCTCATACTGTGCCGTTTTTACACTCTCACCCAAACAAAACAGTAAAAACGACAGTAATCGGCTTGAGTTAACAGTAAAAGTTGCGACATAAACGACCTATACCATGGGATATCTACTCACGCTTTTGTTTCTCTATGATAAAACTCACCCAAATCAGCGACTGAAAGGTATAAGTTTGAGACAACATAGCTGAGAAATTGAGAATGAATGGATGAATTTATTAAGTATTCACCTCTACCTTGATTTCTACAGACACAAAAATTCCAACAATTAAATTAAGAACTAATTATTTAACAATCAAAACTCACCGTCAAGATCGAAAACACTGCCAAAACCCATCACAAAAAAATTGGGATCAACAAATTGAATTTTTTGAAATCAACACAAAAAATCACACCACTAGAAACAAAACCTCCGTTTCAGAATAATAACTTACTTTAACTGAAGCTCTATTAAAAATGATAATCTAACTTGGTGACGGAATTTAGTGTCAACTCATAAAATTTCAGTTGATTACTCTGAGAAAACAATAATTATTGTTTATCTGTCCTTATCAGGGTTTGTATTTACGAGGTCCATTCTAAATTGAACGGCAGGATGTAAATTAAATTGGACTTGATGTTATTTTTGTCTTTATCTATGGTAGTTAACTAGATAAACAAACGTTGTGCAACGGAAAATTTTATCAAAAATTTGATGAGTCCACAAAGTGTGAGAAGAGGGAAACTCCTGTTGAATTCCTAGCAATATTGTCTTAAAACAAAACCAGACAATAATTAATTAATCATTAATAAATTCAAGTACTATAGTGAGGTCCACGTTATAATGGAAGTGGAGAAAGATAGGAGATCAACGTTGCCGATCATCTGTCTTGTCAATGCCATCTATAGACGATAGCTGATACAGGTTTATTGATACAATATTAACTGTTCATTCTCGTTTAAAAATAATCAATTATATTTTATTAAGCAAGAAATTATATTATTCAATTATTTTCATAATGAATTTTCATAATCGAGATGAAATATATTGTCAATTAATTATCAATTCTACATTGTTGAAATGTGGTCGTCTTTGAAATGTGAAATATGATCGTCTTTTAACAATGCAGAGATATATATTATTAATAAACAAAATATTTCTCCGAAGTGTGAAAGGTTGCACTAAGTTAGACAGATTCCGCGATGATGACATAAGGAATGAGTTAGGAATATCATCATTAGCTGCACAACTTGAAATAAACATATTGTACTGGAAAAACCATGTGGTACGAATGCCAGATACTAGAATTCCAATGTCTGTCATGAAATATAGACCCTACGGTAGAAGAGATATTGGCAGACCTCTAAAAAGATGGTAAGATGAAAAGAAGAAAAAGATGAAGAAGAAGAAGGAGAAGAAGAAGAAGAGGAAGAGGAAGAGGAAGAAGAAGAAGAAGAAGAAGAAGAAGAAGAAGAAAAACAAAATATTGAATCTTGATTTTGAAAATTCATTACAAAATCATTGGAAAATATAATTTCTTGCTTAATAAAATATAATTGATTACTTTAAATGAGAATGAACAGTTGATATTACATCAATAAACCTGTATCAGCTACCGTCTATAGAAGGCATTGACAAGACAGAGGATCGGCAACGTTGTTCTCCCATCTCTCTCCACTGCCATTATAACGTGGACCTCACTATGGTATTGCGAACACAGCAGAATTTGTGATGCTATCCATTCAACCATAGCTGATAGTTGAAAGTGAATATAGTTTGCTGTAAATTCAGCATTATTTTGCAGGAGGCTAGATCGATTCTAATTTTGTACGCATGAATTATTATACTTCACGTTCTACAACGTGGGCTATATTGGGGTCCATGTTATCATGACAGTTCAATTCAAAATTAATTTATAGTCAATTTAGAATATTCAAGACATATTACAAACTCTTTATAATATGACATATCATTAAAATTGATAAATAAATAAATAAACATACTTATTCTTATATATACTTAGATAAAATAAAATTATAGAATCTATGCATCACCAGCAAAAGGAAACTTTTTGCCTGCTGGTGAAAGTTGCAAAACAGTACCTAAAATAAAAAATAGTTATTTGTATATCTAGAGTGAAAAGTACTACTTTTCTCCCTGTGGGAAAAAGTTTGAAGCCCGAGGCGAAGCCGAGGGCAACAATTTCCTGAGGGAGAAAAAGTATTTTTCACTCGTGATGTACACAACATTTTTCCTCCAGCTACATTTTTTATAGAAACTGCAAATAAAATCATTCTAATAACTACGTATTGGTTACAATGTTCTAACAACATAACCTAAAATCTAAAACTTAAAAACCGGTCGATTGGCACTGCCGATTGCACTATCTATCGGCAAAAGTTGTAACAATTATATCAGCTGGGCAGCTACCAAAAATGGCTGACTCCAGATCACGCGGTTCAGATTTGAATTGCAAATCAAAATATTTGTTGGCTAGTATTTTGAATAGAATAAAATATTTTAAAATTGTATAAATTTCTATCGTCTACTAATATGAAGCATATAATATCATACAAAATATAATTCATGAGTTGATCAAATTTCTGGTTGTGGTATTGAATTCAGTTGACTCAATGACAGACACCTCTATTATGCTTTCTCATCTGAGCTTAGGCCTTCTAACCTATTACCATGTTAGTTTTTAAAATAGAGATGCTTCTCATGTTATTTAAATGGAGTCACTTTCCTCCCTAGGGAGTTTTTCTGTTTTTTACTACCGAGAGCGAAAAAGTGACACTTTAGTATTAGGTTCCAGGGAGTAAAGTAAGTACTTTAGACAGTAGGTGGAGGAAAATTATATTTCGAAATAAATTCAGAAAATTTAGGTTCAAATTTAACTAATAATCACAGTAGAAACTTTAGAACAGTAGAAAAATCAACAAACTTACAGTGGAGAAAGATGAGAGAGCAACGTTGCCGATTCTCTGCCTTGTCACTGTCTTCTGTGGAGGATAGCTGGTCTCGGCTACGGAGATGCTCTGCAGACGTTTATGATGCCTGGAGAGAGATATCTCTCTGTCTCTCTTTAATGAGAGAGATATGTTTAACAGCAACAAGTGGTGTACCACTCTACAGTGAGGTCCACGTTATAATGTCAGTGGTGTAAGATAGGAGAGCATCGTTGCCGATTCTCTGCTTTGCCACTGCCTTCTATGGAGGGTAGCTGATGTACGAGTTTATTCTTGTTTAGGATGATCAATTATATTTCATTCTTGAAGAAAATATATTTTTCAATTATCAAATAATAGATTTTTTCATAGTGGTTGATTATTCACATTACTACTACGCTAAAAACCAATCTGGCAACATTGCGAAGCTAGAAAAGGATAGCGATTTGCTCTGACTAATGATAGATAATTTATTCAGTATTTTATTGAGATACATATGAGAGCACAAGGATAATATTCCATTTTGAATATTATTGAATTATGATTGAATTCATATTAAAAAAAATATTAATTCATGATTGAAGTGATTTAATGATTTCCTGTGCCAAGAAAATATATTTTTCAACGATAAAATAATAATGTTCCATAATCGAGATTGAATATTTCATCAATTTATTTTTTCCACATTGTTTAAAGACGATCTGGCAACCTTGAGGAGCTGGAAGAGGATAGAGCTACCTGCTTTGACGAATGATAGACAAAGATAGCAACACCAATGTCAACCAAACACTTCCATTATAACGTGGACCTCACTGAGAATCTCGGTTACGGAGATGCTCTGCAGACGTTTCTGAGGACTAGAGAGAGAAATCGTCTCTCTAAAGACAGAGAGATAGTGAGAGTGAGAGAGATCCCTATCTCTCTAACGAGAGATTTATTAATCGGCAACAGGTGATAGAGCACTATAGTTGGGAGTCTAGCGACACACTGCTCTAAGCAATCAATTTGGCACAGATGAGTTTCCGAAATTAATTTGCAATAAAGCAGAATACAGAGAGAGACAGATAAAGGGAGAGAGAGAGTGTGAGTGAAAGAGAGTGTGTGAGAGAGTGAGACAGAGAGTGAGAGAAGTGTAATGAATCTCACAGTATCTAATAGCTCTCCCGGTTCTGAAGGCTCCGAGAGCTCTCTCAAACTTCTCCAAGTCTCTCTCTTTCTCTTTCTCTCTCTCTGTCTTATTCTCTCACACACACACAGACACTCTCTCACACCTTCTCTCTCTAACTCTATCCCTCACTGATCATCTGTATCATAAATTTGTCACTCACCTGATTCTCTACCTTCCTTTTCCTTGTAAGAACACTTCTCTCTCCTCAAGAATCTTTCACTCTCTCTCTTTTCGTGGGTTAAGAGGAAAGAGGGGGCTCTTATTGCCTCAACTTCGCCCACATCACTTTTTGTAAAGTTGTAGAGTGAAAATAAAATACATTTATGTATCTATCTATTTTCTCAAGAACCCTTCACTATTTCCATCTCTTCTCTCAAAAACCCTTCACCTTCTCTCTGTTAATTTTCACCCTCACCTTCTCTCCTCCATTTTATTTCTCACCCTCTCACTTTCTCTCTCTCTCTCAGCGGGTAGAGAGTTAGTGGGGAGGATATTTTTAATATTCTTTCCGAAGAATGGACATTGATATGTCCAAAGCTCCGCCAATATATGTAGATGCCAGTATATATTGTAATCTACATAAATAAAGTACTCAATCAATCAATCAATCAATCAGCTGCTACAATTAAGTGCTGAAGGGGAGGGTATCCTCGATACCCTCTCTGAGAATGGACTTCTTAAGGCTGTGCAAAAGCTAAAAATAAACTTTCTACTCGTGATATTTTTCAATTTTTTTCGAAGCTATCAAAATGAAAAAGTTTTCTCAGGAAAACATTTTTTTCTGATCATTAATTTTTGAGATATGAGCGCCTAAAGTTTAAATTTTTGGGACCGAACATTTCAAAGTCGGTAAGAGATAAATCCATGAGATTCAGTGGATAGATTCATCATGGTATTTTCGATCTATTAAAACAAAAAGTTTTCGAGAATATCAATTTTTAAGATAGTTATCCAATTTACTAAGTTATTTTGGTTATTTTTGGTGAATTGAATATCTTTCTCAAAATTTCATATTTTCAGAAAAATATTGTTTTAATAGATCAACAATACCATGCAGAATTTATCCTCTAAATCTCATGGATTTATCTCTTACCGAATTTCAAGAATTCACCGTTTCATGTGATAACATTACAGTAGTACCTTAACTTTAGTATATTTCATCATTGTTCTAGCTCAATATTATTGTAGAGCTCTCTAATTTAATATTACTCTTAGTTTGAATTGAATTTTGTTTTGTTAAGGACATGAATAAAGCCATCTGAATCTGAATCTGTCCTTTCTAGCCTTCTCCAAGTTTTCTAGGTCTTTCAATCTTGAAATGAGATGAATAAATTCTTTATTAGGCGTATCATTAATTGAGTATAATTATTACTCTGACTTTTGTCCATTCAAAGATAATATCGGGGACCGAGCTTCGCTCTGGAGTACAAAAGCATAAAAAATTTATTACTAAAGAAGTAATTATAATAACATTATTACAGAAATGTTCTATCTAATCACAGTAAATTAAGATTAATTCCCAGAGGAATGCAAAAATTTCTCTCACAAAGGCCCAGTTGCACAAAAGCCGGTTGAATTTTAATCCTGATCAACTTCACGTGAACCAAATTAGAGATAATTTCAAAAAGATGGATCTACTGGAATTAATCAGGATTGAAAATAACCCGGCTTTTTTGCAACCGGCACTAAGTACCTGATTGAATGATTACAAACGTTCAACAGCTGAGTCATAATTTTGACACAGTCCCACACACATGAACTCGCTCACCCACTTCCATCACCAACAGATGACGGAATAATTATTATCAGCTGTTTTTCCAAGGATAAATAATAATTATCATTTTAATGTCATTCAGCGAGTTTTCCCAGGGATGAGACCTAGTGCAATCGAATCTTTATAATTATGAACCTACTATGTTCTGAATTTCGTGAGAATCGTTAGAGCCGTTTTCGAGATCCGGTGAAATACAAACATATAAACATCTAAACATCCAAACATCTAAACATCTGAGCATATAAACAGAAGTTGCTCGTTTGATAGTATAGGGTAGGAATGCAGTACCTGGGGTTCACTATATCTATATTTCTACTAGCTCTCTACACAAGTTGCACTATATCGATACTTTTGTATACCTACTATATTCATTCCAGTAGCGCAGTGCTGCAGTCTAGTGCTAGATTACTGCAGCAACTCTTTTTACAACGAACTTGAGAGAATTTATGTGGCCGAAAACTACAAACTCACTAACCAACTCTCCCCTACAAACACCTCAATCTCAAAACAACTTGGCAACTACACTTTTTACACACCTTTACAAACTTCATTTGAATCTGTGATGATGCATTTTGTTAACAAACTTGTTTAGCTGACTAGGTTATTCTCAGATATTAAATTTATCAAGGAATTACATTCACAGAGGTTTGATAATTTTTGGACAGAATTTATTCTACAATTATTCTACACTCTGACAGCATTTCTCATTAATAACATCGATGCTTCTCATTCAATAAAAGCTGACTGTTTGAAGTGAAACATCTCACTGCAGTGACTAACTAGTGAGTGAGGTCCACGTTATAACGGCAGTGGAGAAAGATTGAGGAAAAACGTTGACGATCCTCTGTCTTGTCAATGCCTTCTATAGACGGTAACTGATACAGGTTTATTGATGTAGTATTAACTGTTCATTCTTCTGTTCAATAATCAATTATATTTTATTAGGCAAGAAATTATGTTTTTCAATAATTTCATAATTGATTTTCATAATTGAAATGAAATATCTTGTTAATAAATTATTAATTCTACATTGTTGAAAGACGATCTGGGAACAGAGCAAAGCGATAAAGAGATATAGCGCTATTTGATGTGTTGAATGATAGAGAAGGATAGCAATACCATTGCTAATCGAACACTGCCATTATAACGTGGACCTCACTAAAGTAATGTTTTCTCGGGAGAGGAATGTTGTTTGTTTATTCAGAAACCTCTACACTGAGTGGAAACAAGAATTATTTTGAACGCTTAATTATTCAAACAAGGGGAAAAATGAAGATGTTCTAAAATTTATCTCACTGAAGAAAAGTAGTCACAAAGTGAGCTGTTTGATTTTTTTCGCCACACTGCACAGAAAGCAGCTGTTTTCCAGTCCCTACGTAGATCTGAAAGACATTGTTTGCAGACGACTCTCGTCTGACGTCAGAACAGGTTTCTTTCCGGCTAGCCGCTAAATTTCAAGTGTGATTAATTTGGAGAGCTTCAATACTTTCACAGTAACATATTTGGTTACAAATATGTACATCTTCGCATATAGTTTGTTGAAATAAAGATACCGAGAAAATAGCTGAACAGAGATAAAAAAACTAAGGCCCGGTTGCCCAAAAGCCGGTTATATTTTAACTGTGATTAATTCCACGAGAACCAATCAGAGAAGGCGCTTTTGAAAAGATGGACTCTCTGATCGGTTCACGTGGAATTAATCATGATTACAATTTAACAGGTTTTTGTGCAACCGGCACTAACCTCGATAGAAAGACTACAAAATATTGTTAAACAACAGATTTATTGGAATAAAAAATCGGGGAATTTACGAGTTGTACCAATTGTTTGAAGAGAAATCCAACAAAGTAAAGTTTAATTTAAGCTTTGAAAATGTTGTTCTCTATGCAGATATTGCAGCCTAAAATGCAGCAAACCAATCCATCAGAATGCAGTCTGTTGCATCATGAATGCATTCCATCAGTGTTGCATCTAATCAAGTGCAACAAACTGCATCTGCAACATGTTGCACTTAAGTGCTGACTGCAACAGAGTGCAATTTATAACCCTCCCCTATTCCCATTCCAATCTCTTTTGTGTTCTCTCTCATTTTTCACTGCTCTGTCGCTCATTTCTCTTCATTTCTGTTGGAGTTCTTGATTTGTTTTCTCTCCTCTTCTTCTCTCTTCATCGTTTTCATATCTTTTCCTCTTTGTTTGTGTTCGAGCTTTTGATTTGTTTTCTCTCCTCTTCTTCTCTCCTTTCATCTCTTCTCTATTTCTTTTCCTCTTCGTTTCTGTTGGAGCTCTTGATTTGTTTTCTCTCCTCTTCTTCTCTCTTTTATCTCTTTTTCTTTCTGTTTCTGTTGGAGTTCTTGATTAGCTTTCTCTCCTCTTCTTCTCTATCTTTACCTAATTTCTATCTCCTTTCCTCTCCGTTTCTGTTGGAGTTCGTGATTTGCTTTCTCTCATCTTCTCTATTTCTTGAATTTTTTTTACTCTTCATCTCTTTCCATTCCCGTTACAATTTCCATTCGTTCAGATGTAACTCTTTCAAGAAAATAGCACAGTTCAAGATGATATATTGAGGTCCACGTTATAATGGCAGTGGAGAAAAAGGGAGAACAATAAGGATAGCAATACCAATATTAATCAAATACTGCCATTATAACGTGGACCTCACTATAGAAGTGGAGAAAGATAGGAGAACTGCGTTGTCGACTCATCGCCTTCTCTTTTATAGAATGTAGCGGATACAGGATACAAGATGCAAGATGTAAGATACTGGATAAAGGGTTCACTTGATACAGGTTATTTATTTATTTATTTATTAGGTTAGCAAGAACAATTCAAGGATCTGAAAAGAAAAAATCTGGTGTGGTACACTCACACAACTTTCCTTGCTCATATTTGAAACTACGATCAGACTTCTGTATATGTGTATATATAATTGTTTTCAGAGTACTTTTTCCTTTGTGTAAATTGTGAAACTCGATGATTTTTTTAGTCCTAATTTTTTTAAAGTTGTCAAAACAGCTGTTCTACAGATGTAATATCTCGACTATGTGTTCTTTTTATGAACTGCGCTACCTACCTACCTCATGCACGAGAAGGAGGTTTCTAAATCCATTTATCAAGGATGGGGTGGACCCCCAATTAGTTTCCCAGAAAGGAGACTCATGCCAGTTGATAGAGCTGATGAAAAACTATACAGAGTAAGAATTTGAAAAAAATCGGTCAAGTTATTTTTGAGAAAATCGTGGAAAGCATGGTTTTTTAGTAATTATCCGCCATTTTTCTCAAGAATATTACGGAGCTCCTGCAATTTTCTCAGAAATGGGACTAATGTCAGTTGATAGGGCTTATAAATAGCTTTCCATGGTATAAATTTGAAGAAAATCGTTGAAGCCGTTTTCGAGAAAACCGTGAATAACATGGTATTTTAGTAATTATCCGCCATTTTTTCCGCCATCTTGAATAGAATTTTATTGAATTTCTTATTGTCGGATCCTGATGGTATAAGGACCTTAAGTTTAAAATTTCAAGTCAATCGGTTGATTAGGAATGGAATTATCGTGTTCACAGACATACACACATACACAAACACACACACACACACACACACACACACACACACACCACACACACACACACACACACACACACACACACATACACAGACCAACACCCAAAAATTATGTTTTTGGACTCAGGGGACCTTGAAACGTAAAGAAAAATTGAAATTAGGGTACCTTAATTTTTTTTGGAAAGCGATACTTTCCTTACCTATGGTAGTAGGGCAAGGAAAGTAAAAACAGGCTATTGCTCAAAACTTCTTAAATTTCCCAATTCAGTTTCAAATTTTCCAAATATGATATGTACGCGTTTTCCAAGGTAACTGAGATGGTAACGTCTTTTATTAGTGTAAGAGACACACTGATTACGGTCTGTGATTGAGCTAATCCTTCTCTCATCCCACCCCCTTACGTCCCGACAGAGGGCACCCACAAATAGGGTCCATCAGCCCCCCTGCACCCCTTCTACAAGGGTTCCAAAAGGGGTAGATAACCCCCGGGTGTTGTATTTTCATTACTACACTCCCTAAATTAGCTGGGCTACCCGTCTAGAGCTGTAGACTACAAGGAAGGAGGATTATCATCTTACCATGGAAGAAAAAGTTGTTAAGTTTTGAGAAATTTTAATTAAATTTGATTTGACACTACTAAGATTTGACACTACTCACATTGACACTACTCAAATTTATTTATTTATTTTATTTATCAAATTGTGTACAAATACATGAGGAAAGGCACAACAGGCTCATGCCCAAAACTGTCCCATCTCCAATTTATACTATACTGTCCAAACCAAAATGTTGGTTATGTCACTTTCACTTTTCAAAATACAATTTACTCTCTTCAATACTCAGATAAACGAGCAAATTTTGAATCAGATAGATACTGTTAGAGTCTGAAATTAAAAAATCTAGAAAAGTAATAATTATTCAGAAAGTCTAAATTTTAAATGAAACTAGAAATTTTTGAGCTAAAAACATTTGACACTATTCACAATGACACTACTAACGTTGACACTACTCAGATTTGTCACTACTCACATTGACACTACTCAGATTTGACACTACTCAGATTTGACACTACTCAGATTTGACACTACTCAGATTTGACACTACTCACATTGACACTACTCAGATTTGACACTACTCACATTGACACTACTCAGATTTGACACTACTCACGTTGACACTACTCAGATTTGTCACTACTCACATTGACACTACTCAGATTTGACACTACTCAGATTTGACACCACTCACGTTGACACTACTCAGATTTGTCACTACTCACATTGACACTACTCAGATTTGACACTACTCAGATTTGACACCACTCACGTTGACACTACTCAGATTTGTCACTACTCACATTGACACTACTCAGATTTGACACCACTCAGATTAAACACTACTCAGATTTGACACTACTCACATTGACACTACTCACGTTGACACTACTCAGATTTGTCACTACTCACAGTGACACTACTCAGATTTGTCACTACTCAGATTTGACACTACTCAGATTTGACACCACTCACGTTGACACTACTCAGATTTGACACTAGTCACATTGACACTACTCAGTTTTGACATTAATCAGATTAATCACTACTCAGATTTGACACTACTCACATTGACACTACTCACATTGACACTACTCAGATTTGACAATACTCAGATTTGACACTACTCACATTGACACTACTCACGTTGACACTACTCAGATTTGTCACTACTCAGATTTGACACTACTCACATTGACACTACTCAGATTTGACACTAGGGTGAGTTCACTGAAACATAAAATCTTCCCTCCACTCTCAGATCAGAAAAATCGCTCATCTTCAAATCCTTTTAACTCAAGAATAGGACTGAATTTAGCAAATGTGATGACATATTTTTGTTCCTCTCGTCAAGTACTATCATTTATGAGAGTATGAACGATTTTAATTTTTGACCATTTTTGCAAAAATCCTTGCTTGATTTCATGAAAATATTTCACAAATATATTTGTCAAAAATATTGAGCAAAGAAATATGCAAATATTGAGATATTACTGTAATGCTTTCACATGAAACGTTGAAGTTTGGACCTTCAGACGTCCATTCTCAGAAAAGATATCTAGAGGTTCATACAGATTCACGCGCCGCGAACATGAGCAAATCACTTTTAATCAGCTGATGCCAAGTTTTTTATATCTGTATCTTACCGTTTCTGTAAAAATACAGATATAGTCAGCTGATTAGAAGTGAATTGCTCATGTTCGCGGCGCGTATATCTATACGAACATTAGGATAACCTTCCCTTCAGCACTTGGCAGTATAAGGAAGAAGAATAGAAAGGTGAGGGGATGAAGGAGAAAGAAAATGGAGAAGAAGAAGGAAAGGAAAGAGAGAGAATAAGGGGGAATAGAGTGAAAGAAAGAGACCGACGAATGCTGCAAGGGAACACATGAGCTGACTGATTTCAAAGCCATTATCTAAAAATGTTATGTACGTGAGTAGCCGTTCAAATTGCCTCAAATTGGCTGGCTACTTTCTCTTACACACTTTTTCTCATCATTTCCTGGCTCCTCATTCGTAGCATAATTGTTTCCTTTCCACAATCCTTTTCTTTCTCATCCTTCTTCCCTTTCCATCTGTCTTCTTTTTTCATACTTCTTTGCTGCAACTCCAATAAAATCACTGCACTATATAGTGAGGTCCACGTGATGATGACAGTGGAGAAATATAGGAAAACTAGGTTGGCGATTCTCTACCTTGCCACTACCTTCTATGGAAGATAGCTGATACCAATATATCTGATTTAATATTAACTCTTCTTCCTTGTTAAGAATAATCAAATTTATTTTATTGGTCGAGAGAATATATTTTTGAATGATCTAATATTGAATTTTCATGACTGAGATCAAAAACTTTGATTATTATCAATTATATTTCTACATTGTTACATTTCTCGACCTGGGAACTTTGCGGAGCTAGAGAAGGATAGCGCTTTTTGCTTTGTCGAATGATACACACGAAGCAGTGATAGGGAATGTATCAAATCATAGTGTTGTGTATCAAGTTGGGATGAAACTGTATCATATCGTGTTGATACTGTATCATTTTGTGGCTGTTCTTGTTCTATAGTGAGGTCGTCGCTATAATAGCAGTATTTCATTAACATTGGTGTATATCCATTGCCATTATAACGTGGACCTCACTATAGAAGAAGAACACCCAAAACATGATACAGTATCAACACAATATGATACAGTATCATCTCAGCTTGATATACGACACTATGATTTGATACATTCGCTATCTGCTTTGTGGAATGATAGACAAGGATAGCAACACCAATGTTAATCAAATACTGCAATTATAGCGTGGACCTCACTATAGAACAAGAACAACCACAACATGATACAGTATCAACACAATATGATACAGTATCATCTCAGCTTGATATACGACACTATGATTTGATACATTCGCTATCTGCTTTGTGGAATGATAGACAAGGATAGCAACATCAATGTTAATGAAATACTGCTATTATAACGTGGACCTCAGTATAGATCAAAAACAACCACAACATGATACAGTATCAACACAATATGATACAGTATCATCTCAGCTTGATATACGACACTATGATTTGATACTTTCGCTATCTGCTTTGTGGAAAAATACAGATATAGTCAGCTGATTAGAAGTGAATTGCTCATGTTCGCGGCGCGTATATCTATACGAACATTAGGATAACCTTCCCTTCAGCACTTGGCAGTATAAGGAAGAAGAATAGAAAGGTGAGGGGATGAAGGAGAAAGAAAATGGAGAAGAAGAAGGAAATGAAAGAGAGAGAATAAGGGGGAATAGAGTGAAAGAAAGAGACCGACGAATGCTGCAAGGGAACACATGAGCTGACTGATTTCAAAGCCATTATCTAAAAATGTTATGTACGTGAGTAGCCGTTCAAATTGCCTCAAATTGGCTGGCTACTTTCTCTTACACACTTTTTCTCATCATTTCCTGGCTCCTCATTCGTAGCATAATTGTTTCCTTTCCACAATCCTTTTCTTTCTCATCCTTCTTCCCTTTCCATCTGTCTTCTTTTTTCATACTTCTTTGCTGCAACTCCAATAAAATCACTGCACTATATAGTGAGGTCCACGTGATGATGACAGTGGAGAAATATAGGAAAACTAGGTTGGCGATTCTCTACCTTGCCACTACCTTCTATGGAAGATAGCTGATACCAATATATCTGATTTAATATTAACTCTTCTTCCTTGTTAAGAATAATCAAATTTATTTTATTGGTCGAGAGAATATATTTTGAATGATCTAATATTGAATTTTCATGACTGAGATCAAAAACTTTGATTATTATCAATTATATTTCTACATTGTTACATTTCTCGACCTGGGAACTTTGCGGAGCTAGAGAAGGATAGCGCTTTTTGCTTTGTCGAATGATACACACGAAGCAGTGATAGGGAATGTATCAAATCATAGTGTTGTGTATCAAGTTGGGATGAAACTGTATCATATCGTGTTGATACTGTATCATTTTGTGGCTGTTCTTGTTCTATAGTGAGGTCGTCGCTATAATAGCAGTATTTCATTAACATTGGTGTATATCCATTGCCATTATAACGTGGACCTCACTATAGAAGAAGAACACCCAAAACATGATACAGTATCAACACAATATGATACAGTATCATCTCAGCTTGATATACGACACTATGATTTGATACATTCGCTATCTGCTTTGTGGAATGATAGACAAGGATAGCAACACCAATGTTAATCAAATACTGCAATTATAGCGTGGACCTCACTATAGAACAAGAACAACCACAACATGATACAGTATCAACACAATATGATACAGTATCATCTCAGCTTGATATACGACACTATGATTTGATACATTCGCTATCTGCTTTGTGGAATGATAGACAAGGATAGCAACATCAATGTTAATGAAATACTGCTATTATAACGTGGACCTCAGTATAGATCAAAAACAACCACAACATGATACAGTATCAACACAATATGATACAGTATCATCTCAGCTTGATATACGACACTATGATTTGATACTTTCGCTATCTGCTTTGTGGAATGATAGACAAGGGTAGCAACACCAATGTTAATCAAATACTGCAATTATAACGTGGACCTCACTATAGAACAAGAACAACCACAACATGATACAGTATCAACACAATATGATACAGTATCATCTCAGCTTGATATACGACACTATGATTTGATACATTCGCTATCTGCTTTGTCGAATGATAGACAAGGATAGCAACACCAATGCTGATCAAATTCTGCCATTACAACGTGGACCTCACTATAGAACAAGAACAACCACAACATGATACAGTATCAACACAGTATGATACAGTATCATCTGAACTTGATACACGACACTATGATTTGATACATTCGCTATCTGCTTTGTCGAATGATAGACAAGGATAGCAGCACCAATGTTGATGAAATACTGCCATTATAACGTGGACCTCACTATAGAACAAGAACAACCACAACATGATACAGTATCAACACAATATGATACAGTATCATCTCAACTTGATACACAACACTATGATTTGATACATTCGCTATCTGCTTTGTGGAATGATAGACAAGGATAGCAACACCAATGTTAATGAAATACTGCTATTATAACGTGGACCTCACTATAGATCAAAAACAACCACAACATGATACAGTATCAACACAATATGATACAGTATCATCTCAACTTGATAATGACACTATGATTTGATACACTCGCTATCTGCTTTGTCGAATGATAGACAAGGTTAGAAACACCAATGTTGATCAAATACTGCTATTATAACGTGGACCTCACTATAGAACAAAAACAACCAAAACATGATACAGTATCAACACAATATGATACAGTATCATCTCAACTTGATACACGACACTATGATTTGATACATTCGCTATCTGCTTTGTGGAATGATAGACAAGGATAGCAACACCAATGTTAATGAAATACTGCTATTATAACGTGGACCTCACTATAGATCAAAAACAACCACAACATGATACAGTATCAACACAATATGATACAGTATCATCTCAGCTTGATATACGACACTATGATTTGATACATTCGCTATCTGCTTTGTGGAATGATAGACAAGGTTAGAAACACCAATGTTGATCAAATACTGCTATTATAACGTGGACCTCACTATAGAACAAGAACAACCACAACATGATACAGTATCATCTGAACTTGAACACAACACTATGATTTGATACATTCGCTATCTGCTTTGTCGAATGATAGACAAGGATAGCAACACCAATTTTGATCAAATACTGTCATTATAAACTGGAGCTCACTTTGCATCCCAGTGATGTGCTATCAGACTCGTTTTGGATGTCAAGCTCGTTTTTTGAAGGTTTTTTTGATGTCGAAAACCGGGGTACAAATAAATTGAAGTGGCACTTAACATTTTATAGGGCCTGCCAACTGAGTGATGTTTGTGTCCCTAATGAAAACGCTGCTATTCAAATGGAGATGTTATCTTTGTTAGGTTGGCTGCAGTGATGTTTTTGTACTTCCGTTACCGTTTTGAATGTCGATTCGGATTTTTTTGGTGATGTGTTAAAGTATAAGAGAGGAATTTATTTGTGAAATTCATTTATCTATAAACTAGCAGATAACCCGTGCTCCGCAATGGTCTTATCAAAGACCAAGGTATAATATAAACACAGGTCATGACACTCTTGTTCCTTATGGAGCGGCCATTTTGTGGGATCTTATTGTTTTTGAAGGGACGGATTCAAAGATCCAAAGGTTCAAAGAACACCACACGTCAACCGAAGCTTATAGTGTTCCCAAGTAGTATGTTAGTTGGCAAACTAATACCTATGTCCTTTACAAGAACCTGGAGTTTTTCCCTATACTAACATTCCATTCATCACCTGGTTGCAATCCATTGCAATCCAGTGTGTGATATGCTTGGCAGTCTCTTCAGACTGATTAGTCCTCGTGACCTGAGTGAATTCCACTCCTGGCCTTCTTTGTAGGTCCTTCCGCTGAGGGAGGGGTCGCCAAATTACCTCTAGGGAGCCCGGCGCCAGGCCACCCTCGACTCAGCCTCTTGACCCACATTTGTGCCTAGAGTTTCACCCATCTCTGGCCTCTTGGGTTTCTCTCTTCGCCCCTCCGAAACTGCTCTGATGGGACAAATCCCGTGGGTTTGATGGCAAGGCAACTTCTGGAGTTGCCTTGAGGTCCATTTTAGTCGCCTCCTACGACAAGCATGGTTACTGTGGGTGAATTCTGGTTTTCAACACATTCTTGAGTACGATGATCGACTCAAAGATCCCCAAACCACAGGGAGATTTTATGGCGGTACATTTCAAAATCCAATGTAACTCAATTTGATCGTAACAAAATTATGCATTATGCATTTTAAAAACAATATTCTAGTTCAGGTTCTCAATATTTTAATAATGAAATTTCAAAAATTAATGCTTCAATTATTCACCTATTTATTTTCAAAAATTGTTCTTATTTTTGTAACCTAGGATTATTTATTCATTTATTTGTTTATGATTCATATAAGGCATTTGGACAAGACAGAAATATGCGACGCCAACTGCAAAAATCTGGTGTGGCGCACTCACACAACTTTCCTTGCCGTTATGAGAATTGATCACCTGACGCTAGTGTTCCCGTGCATCTCAAGTCTACTTATAAACAAAGATCTGAGTCAGCTGGTGACAGGACAATAACGCTGGAGACATACGAGGTCTGCTATCTCTTCATAGTGAATCATTTAATCGAATCAACAGTTTGCAATTGGATAATCACATTTTCTCGAATTTCGAGCTTATTTTCAATTTTAGGTGAAAATGTTACTGGGAATTAATTGTAGAGATTTTCATGCTCAATCTTTTCCACATGAATTTTTTTGTTTAAATTGTATTTGAAGCCTGATAATTGAGAATCTAAAATCAAACTTTGCATAGATGGGGCGGAGCTCCTGAAATTTTTACAGATATGGGACTTGTGGCAGTCGATAGAGCTTATCAATGACTTTTCTAGGTATGAATTTGATCAAAATCGTTGGAGCCGTTTTCGAGAAAATCGCGAAAAACCCTGTTTTTGACAACATTTTCGCCATTTTAGCCGCCATCTTGAATTGCATTTGATCGAAATTGTTCGTGTCAGATCCTTATAGTGTAAGGATCTTAAGTTCGAAATTTCAAGTCATTCCGTTAATTGGGAGATGAGATATCGTGTACATAGACGCACATACACACATACACACACACACACATACACTAATACACACACACACACACACACACACACACACACACACACACACACACACACACACACACACACACACACACACACACATACATACATACAGACCAATACCCAAAAACCACTATTTTGGTCTCAGGGGACCTTGAAACGTATAGAAATTTGGGTACCTTAATTTTTTTCGGAAAGTAATACTTTCCTTACCTATGGTAATAGGGCAAGGAAAGTAAAAAGAGTTTCTGAAAATCAACAATTCAGTTTCTAGTATTTTACTGAATACCATAGTTCTGTAGGAAGAATTATTTTTAAAACTCCAATTACTAATAATACATTATAATTATTATGTTCAATCTACAATGATAACAGCTATGATATTTGAAAATTGTTGAACTAGAACCCACAAAATGGCGATTTTGCAATGCGTCACGGGATTGTGTCAAGGCCTGACTTTATAGACCTGACAAACTGAAATTCAACTATTCATGATACAGGTGTATTATGAATGTACCATAATGTTGAAACGTAATCTTCCTATGTATCGGATACATAATACATGATACATATATGTTTAATCCGTTATTGAATAGGGAGATATAGAGAGGTCCACATTTTAATGGCAGTGGATGAAGAAAGGAGACAACGTTGCCGATCCTCTGTCTTGTCAATGCCTTCTATAGACGGTAGCTGATACAGGTTTATTGATGTAATATTAACTGTTCATTCTCGTTTAAAACAATCAATTATATTTTATTGAGCAAGAAATTATGCATTGAGAAAGCTGCAACTGAGGCACTCGGGAAAAAGCTGAGAAGGTAAACATCCAACCCGGTCAAAAATTGTGATTGACAACAAAGTTCTGGAACAAGTGTCGAAATATACATATTTAGGATGCGACATCAGTTATAGTGAAGATTTGGATATCGAGAAAAAGATTGGAAAATTTCAAGTGGTATGTGGCAATATTAGCAGAACCTTGGGGAAGCAAGCACGGAGAGAAACTATAATGAAATTTTATAGAATAATGGCTGCTCCAGTCCTCCTCTACGGAAGCGAGTCGTGGGTTACAACTAAACCCCTAGAGAGTAGAGTGCAGGCGGCGGAGATGCGATTCCTCCGGAGAACCAAGGGCTGCGATAGAAGGGACCACATCAGAAACGATGATATCCGAGCAGAGCTAGGAATTTACAGCTTGTTGGAAAAAGTCACACAATACCGGAAGCAGTGGAAAGACCATGTGGAAAGAATGCCGGCAGAAAGGCTTCCTCTACAGATATTGAACTATAAACCGGCAGGGAAAAGATCCATTGGTAGGCCACGGAAGAGATGGCAATAAATACACTACTTGTATAAATTATAGCGTAATTTTGTAATTGAAATATAGATATTAATAAGCTGTTTGTAAGTCGGAACAGGCATTAACCTAATCCTTGTACGTAAGATGATGATGATGAGAAATTATAATTTTCAATGTTTTCATAATGAAGATTAGACATTTTATTAATTCTACATTGTTAAGAGACAATCTGGCAACAGAGCAAAGCGAGAAAGAGATAGCGCTATCGGTTTTGTTGGATGATAGACAAGGATAGCAATACAATTGCTAATCGAACACTGCCATTATAACGTGGACCTCACTATAGCTTGGAGCACTAAACTCGGAATGATATTGAATGGCAGAATGATGACAGGTCTCTATTACAACATAGTTACGAGGCTGAATTGAAATTCATTGCATTTCTATTACACAGAAGCCTCCCTGTTTCAAACTGGAGTTTGATGGAAATTTGGCTGCTTTACAATAGGATTACAGATTGACATAATATTATGCGAGGGATATATTAAGCAGTTACAGCTTACAACAGGTATGATGATATGTATTTTGATGCTCTTGGTTCAAATGTTGACATGGAATTTGCAATATACAGGGTATTTACGAACTCTAGGACATTGTTCCTGGGTGAAATACATATCTAATAGTATATTTCGCACCTAGAGCAGAAAATGAGATTTTTCCAGCTCGAAATCAGTTTTCAAGTCCGAGGCCGTAGGCCGAGGTCTAGAAAAGATTGAGAGCTGGAAAAACATTTTTGCCCGTGGTGCGAACAATATTTTTCGCCACACTACAGGTATTGCTGACAAAATAAATAAAGAATACAAAATAAAGAATACTCGTTAAGCTACTATCGTTAGGTACTATCATACCTATCTCTTGATTTTAGTGGTAGAAGATTTGCAGTCAGGATTTCAGATTCTTTTAAAATTTCACTTGGAATACCACAGTCATCTTCAAGCATTTTTGAAAATTCGGAATGCACTAATCAACAATAAATAATTGAACTGGTTGCGAAGCGAATTAGTTTGATTCGAAACTGGAACTGAAATCATGGCGACTTCAGCTGATGATGAAAGTGGACACTCGCCCGATCTAGCGGATGACTTATTAACTACTTCCATGAGCGGCTGGAAAGAGACAACTTTCTGGCCTAGACCGGAAAAGAAACCCTTTTCTGACGTCGTCTGCAAAAAAGGTCTTTCAGATCTACGTAGGGACTGGAAAGCAGCTGCTTTTGGTGCAGCGTGGCGAAAATATCATATTTAAATTATCCGGAAGTCTTCAGTTACTCACATAGCGGCCATTTTGATTTTTTCACTTATTATTTTTTTTCTAAATAATTGTTAAACATACGAAATTGAAACTTTGCACGATCATTTTTAACAACTAGACAAAGCTAGAAAATAATTATGATAATTTTTCGAATTCATAAAACAAAATGGCGGCCATTTAAAATTTTGTTTCTTAAATAACTCAGGAACCGTTGGTTTTTAAAAAAAATTACAAGAATAACCTTTTTTAGTAAATTCAATTGCCTATCGATTTGTACCAGATGTTTCAAGATTGGACCAATATTAGCTGAGATATGGCTTAGCTTTTTCCAAGCTCGTTGGTCTTTAATGTCACGTTTTTCTCTGCCTTGCCACTGCCTCGAAGATAACTATTGACACCGGTATATCTGATGTAATATTAACTGTTCATTCTTGTTTGAAATAATTAATTCCATTCTATTCGCCAAGAAAATCTATTTTTCAATGATTGAGTATAGTAATAAATGTCCATGATATTGAGATTCAAAATTTCTTTAATTATTTGTATTTTCATACTGTCAAAAAACCATCTGGTAACGTTAGAGAGCTAGAAAAGGATAGGGCTATCTGCTTTGTCGAATGATAGACAAGGATAACAACACCAATGTTAATCAATCATAATCAAAATATCAATCATAATCAAAATATAAATCAAAATATCAAACATAATTAAAATATCAATCATCGCTTCTCGGCCTGTTGGCTAAGATCAAAGTGTAGTGTAAAATACTGCCATTATAACGTGGACCACACTGTAGAGATTGGGGAGAATAGGAGGGTAGATTAGAGAGGTCTTTTTCAACTAATTTGAGGGGGTGTTGCCTCCCCTCTTCTTACAATTACCGTTTGTAAATGTTACTGGGGAAACCCCCCTACTTCTAACACGCTGAGTAGAAAATTAGGCAGTTTTTATTTCTCCCCCTGGAACAAAGTGAACTGTTACAGCGCTTTTGAAATAAATGGTTGGACAAAAATGAGGGTTGAAATTTATGTAAGTACAGTTTGTGTGAACTTGATTATTAGAGTTTTAAGCTGTTGAATCGTGTTCTAAAAAAACAGAGCGCTGAAGATTTAAGAGAGCTTTGAAGAAATTAGGCGCTCAAGATCTTAAAGCGCTTGAATTTATTTCATACTGGTCTATATTGAATTTAAGCCTGTTGGGAATTTATTTAAAACGCTAGAACTTCATTTTATACGCATACAATTTATTTTATACACTAGTACCATAGAGAAACAATATAGCGTAAGAAGATATCCCATTGTATAGGGCGTTTATGTCGCAACTGTTACTGATATCTCAAGCCGATTACTGTCGATTATTGTCAATTTTTACTGTTTTGCTGGGATGAGAGTGTATGAACGGCACAATTTGAGAGACTACCAGCGTCACACAGCTGCATGGGAAAGAACTACGTGAACTTTCGGCTTGGGATAACAGTAAAAGCTGCGACATAAACGCTCTATACCATGGGATATCTACTTACGCTATCGCTTCTCTATGCTAGTACTTAATTCCTGGTAGGTGAGAATATTACTGAGAATGAAGATTTATTTCTGGCAATCAAAAAAGAATTGTGGTAACTTCTATGAAGTTACATATAACTTTTACGAAGTTATATTTGAAAAAAGACAGTTTTATTTTTGAGTCCACATTTATTAGACTTGTATACAGGACTGCATTTCATTTTTGAAAAACGTTTTGGCAACGTTGCAAAGACAGAAAAGGATAGCGTTATCTGCTTTGTGGAATGATAGACAAGGATAGCAATGTTAATCAAATACAGCCATTATAACGTGGACCTCACTATGCTACTTTTAGACTAGTTAACCTTGCTTCGTTGATCTTCACTGCTGAACGTTCTGGTATCTGTAGAAGGGGAAGCGGCTCTAGGAGGCGAACATTAATTGAAAACATCAACAATAGTCGCGTGAAATTCACGTTGAAATAAACGGGAAATTCACGATTTTTCTACGTGAATTTCACGTGAAAAAACTTTACCAATTTTACTTTTACTTTTTTACACCTTTTTCATGTGAAAAACATTTAGTATTCTGAAAACACAATTTTTTGAAAAAAATACTCATTTTCTAACTTGAAGATGATTTTTGCGAGAGTCGGGAAGGAGTTGAAATTTTATTTTACATTTTACATCTGAATTGTTGATCAGAAAGCCTAAATTGAAACATTTTTAGGGACTTCTCCCCTCTCTCTCGCTCCAATTGGCATAATATGAATTGAAAACATCAACAATAGTCGCATAGAATTCACCCCAGAAATCAATTCTACCGATGTTCAGTGATAGTTCGAGAAAGTGATTTTCGAGAAAAAAGTCGACTTGAAAATAATAATAATAATAATAATAATAATAATAATAAAATAATAATAATAATAATAATAATAATAATAATAATAATAATAATAAAATAATAATAATAATAATAATAATATAATAATAATAATAATAATAATAATAATAGTTGGCCTCCACATCACCCCTTACAGCCAACCCGTTTCACCACATGGCGCCAAGTGACTAGTGAGTATGTTCGTAGGCAATTTGCGTGCAATAGAACGGCACAAGTGGTCTTTATTTATTGCAACTGTCATAATAAATGTATTTTGGAACTCATAACTGTTGGATTGGTTCCTGGAAGGATCTTATTCTCCTTAAAAATTCTCGACACTTCAAAAAAATCAATTTGATTTGACAGTTTATTACGAATTGCAACGCATCTTTCTAATGGAGCAGTGCAGCTTCTAAGAATGGCATGAAACCGTACCATCACTGTCTCAAGTTCCGCGCCGGTACAACAACACCAACTCCTCGGTCGCCAACTTCTTCTATACGTCCATGTAGACAGTCATGCAAAAAAATTGCATCAAACTTCATTCTCCGCCATTCCAAATATTCAATTTTCACCTCGTTGCAAAACTGTTTATAAGAAAGCTGCTCCAAATCCGGCATGAGCCTCTTCAACACCAGACGTATAAACCTTCTTTGCACAGATTCTATTTTCTTTGTTGTGCATATTCTGTCTCTATTCCGAATAATTATATCGACAAATGTAGAAAATTGGTTAAAGAGAATAATGTTATGAATTTCATGACTTTTCCACTTATATATTTTTACGTGAATTTAACGTAAAAAAACGTTTCCAATTTTATTTTTACTTTCTCACACCTTTTCGGTAGAATTGAATTCTAAGGTGAATTCTGGGCGACTATTGTTGATGTTTTCAATTCATATTATGCCAATTGGAGCGAGAGAGAGGGTTAATTAAATACTGCCATTATAACGTGTTTTTTGCATTGCCAGCTCATTTCTGCAGCAAACGACTTCGAAATTTCTCTCCGTGCAACTCAAGTCTCTAGATTAGACTTTCATGCTGTCTGGAATCTATACTCTCTGGATTTGACTGGAGCTGAGGGACTCTTGGTCTCCAGTCGTTAGAATAAAAATTTAAGACTTAAGTTGTTGCAGCAGTCGCCAGTTTTTCAAGTGGTGAAACTTGGATAAAGTGAAGATGTGGTTTAGAAAACGGGAGAGATAGAGTGAGAGAGAGTGGGAGAGGGAGTGAGAGAGTGAGAGAGCAAGTGGGCTCTTCAAAACACGCTTAAAGGCAACAGACTTTGCCTTAGAGTCGTGCTGTGAAAATTGATAAGGCAAACCTCTCTTCAACCTCCTTCTCCTCCTCCTCCTCCTCTACCTCATCCCCCTTCTTCTCATCCTTGTCCTCCACCTCTTCCTTGTCTTCTTCCCCCTTCTCCACCATCTTTTCCTCGTCCTCCTCCTCTTCCTCCTCTTCCTTCTCCTCCACTTCTTCCTTTTTCTCCTCCACCTTCTCCTTTTCCTACTTCAACTCCTTCTCCTTTTTCTTCTTCTCCACTACCTCTTCCTCGTCATCCTCCTCCACCTCTTCCTCGTCCTCCTCCTCTTCCTTCTCCTCCACTTCTTCCTTTTTCTCCTCCTCCTTCTCAATTTCCTACTTCAACTCCATCTCCTTTTTCTTCTTCGCCTCTACCTCTTCCTCGTCATCCTCCTCCACCTCTTCCTCGTCCTCCCCCTCTTCCCCCTCTTCCTTCTTCTCCACTTCTTCCTCTTTCTCCTTCTCCTCCTTAACCTCCTCCTCGTTCTTCTTCTCCTCTACCTCTTCCTCGTCATTTCCTCCTACTTCCACTCCTCCTATTTCACCTTCTTCTACTCCTCACCCCTCCCAAAGGGGGTCCTGAACCCACCCTGAGGGTATAGTGGATGGGGTAGGTTAAACGGCCAAAGATCTGCCTAACTCTAAGTGCATTAGTTTGCGCTGAGTGGCGTCGAAATACGAAATTCGCCGAAACGATTCTTTCCATACCAAACGAGGAATTAGTCGTCTCGTATTTCCACAACCGAATTCCGAATTTCGTGGTCTCACACTCTCTCTTTTGAACTTTTCTCTATCTTTTTCTATCCATATCATTCCTTGTCTTGATCTCTTTCCAGTTTGTAATGGGAGAGTGGTATTTTATTGCCTCTACTTCGAACACAACAGTTGTTGTCATTTTCTTAAATTATGAAAATAAAGAAATTTATCTATAAAAACACATCATTCAGGCTTCAAAACAAAAAAATACTACTCAAAAATCAGCGTTTGCTGAGCATTTGATTGAAAATGATCATAATTATCTATATATATAAAAGCGAAATGGCACTCACTCACTGACTGCTGACCGACTGACTGACTCACTCACTCACTCGCAGAACTAAAAATCTACCGGACCAAAAACGTTCAAATTTGGTAGGTATGTTCAGTTGGCCCTTCAGAGGCGCACTAAGAAAAAGCTTTTGGCAATATTTTAACTCTAAGGGTGGTTATTAAGGGTTTAAAGTTCGTCTATTAGAATGTATATTCTCCTTATTCTCTTAATTATAATTGAAAAATGTCCATACCATATGTTAATATAGAACTATAATCTAGAGAGAGTACCTCTTCGAAACAGTTGTTAACTGGTAACTAAATTAATAATTTTGTCAGGTTGGCATTAAGTTGAGTTGACTTTGTTAGGTTGGCACCAAGTTGAAGATTAAAATGCATTTATCGCGGAAAAATCAATTGGGCACTGCTATTCCTAGGAATATTATATTACTAGCCGTCAGGCTCGCTTCGCTCACCATATCAATTTAGCCAGCGGTTTAGTCTGGACCCCCGACTACATCGTCTAACATATGATAAAAATGCTCAAATGAAAAATGCAGGCGAGCGAAGCGAGCCTGACGGCTAGTATGAATATAAATTCTAATATGAAAATACTAAGCATTGGTTATGAAAGTGAAAAATTGAATGTAAAAGATGAATTTTATATAATTATATAAAACTGCAAAATGAATAGGAATAATTTAATAAATATAATCCAATTTGACTCTATCAATCCTATCCTAGATAAATTTAAAAGTGAATAAATAAAATCTAAAATTTTGAAAAATATAAATTTGAAATTCAAATTTAATAACTTCAACCAGAAATAAATGAATCATATGTTCATTTTGTATCAATTAGTGAACATTTATTGAATTTTTTTACTTTCCTTGCCCTTTTTCCATGGGTAAGGGAAGTATTGCTTTCCGAAAAAAATTAAGGTACCTCAATTTCCAAATTTCTATACGTTTCAAGTCCCCTGAGTCCAAAAAACGGATTTTGGGTATTGGTCTGTATGTGTGTGTGGTGTGTGTGTGTGTGGTGTGTGTGTGTGTGTGTGTGGGTGTGTTGTGTGTGTGTGTGTGTGTGTGTGTGGTGTGTGTGTGTGTGTGTGTGTGTGTACACGATATCTCATCTCCCAATTAACGGAATGACTTGAATTTGGAACTTAAGGTCCTTACACTATAAGGATCTGACACGAACAATTACGATCAAATGCAATTCAAGATGGTGGCTAAAATGGCGAAAATGTTGTCAAAAACAGTGTTTTTCGCGATTTTCTCGAGTGGAAAAAATTGAACATGGAAATCTCTTCAATTAATGTCCAGTAAAATTTTCACCTAAAATTGAAAATAAGCTCGAATTTGAGAAAATGTAATTATTCAATTCCAAAATTTTGGCAACTGTTGATTCTATTAAAAGATTCACTAAGAAGAGATAGCAGATCTCGTGTGTATCTAGCGTTATTGACCTGTCACCAGCTGGCTCAGATCATTGACTTGAGATGCGCGTTTACACTAGCGTCAGGTGATCAATTTTCATAACGGCAAGGAAAGTTGTGTGAGTGCGCCGCACCTTTTTTTTTATCTATAGTTTATCCACGTTATAATGGTAGCGATGAAAGATAGGAGAACAATGTTGCCGATCCTCTGAATTGTCATAATTGAGACTGAATATTTTGTTAATTATTTTTCTACATTGTTGAAAATGATATGGCAACGTTGAGAATCTAGAAAAAGATAAGTCCATCTGCTTCGTGGAATGATAGCAACACCAATGTTAATCAATTACTTACTTACTCACAGGGCCACCTGTATCTTAAGTTGATATTTGGCCGCACCAACAAACTGTCTCCATGTAGTCCACTCCTCAGCATTTTTTCTGTCGCTCCAAGCCTCCTAACCTGTTGCCAATATTTGTCAGTCTTAATATATGAATCAAATTCTGCCGTTTTAACGTGGACTTCACTATATCAACCTTTGTCAACATCTAATTTTAAAGGATTAAAATCAATTTATTTTGTTAGTCATCACTTTTGTATGTGATTACATATCATTGTCCATTCTTCGGAAAGAATATTTAAAAAATCCTTCCCACTAACTCTCTACCAAAAAAAGAGAGAGTGAGAGAAAGATTAAGAGAGAGAGAGTGAGAGAGAGAGATAGAGTTTGAGATAGAGTGTGTGTGTGTGTGTATGTGTGAGATTGATTGTTATTTGCCTTTATTAGGGTGGTTTTAGGACTACTGGTCCTCTCTGCCACACTACCCTAAAGAGATTGATTGATTGAGATACAGAGAAAGAGAGAGAGTGAGAGAGAGAGAGAGTAGAGGAGAGAGAGAGAGAGAGAGAGAGATTGATTGATTGATTGATTGATTGAGTACTTTATTATAGAGAGAGAGAGAGAGAGAGAGAAGAGAAAGAGAGAGAGAGAGAGGAGAGAGAGAGAGAGAGAGAGAGAGAGAGAGAGAGAGAGAGAGAGAGAGGGTGAGAGAGTAAGTTTCCTAGTGAGTGATGGAGATGGACTGCCTCTATTCAAAACTGGAGGCGAAGTTAGGGTGAAGCCGACCCTATCTATAGTGAGGTCCACGTTATAATGGCCGTGGAGAAAGATAGCTGAACAACGTTGCCGATCCTCTCTCTTGTCAATGCCTTCTATAGACGATAGCTGATACACGTTTATTGATGTAATATCAACTGTTCATTCGCGTTTAAAATAATCAAATATATTTTATCAAGCAAGAAATTATATTCTTCAAAACTTTATAATGATTTTCCATGTTTAAGATGATATATTTTGTTAATTAATGTAATATTAACTGTTCATTCGCGTTTAAAATAATCAAATATATTTTATTGAGCAAGAAATTATATTTTTCAATAATTTTATAATTATTTTCCATGTTTAAGAGGAGATTTTCAGGTTGTAGGATATTTAGGTAGTTGGGTTGATTATCTGGCAACAGAGCAAAGCGAGAAAGAGATAGAGCTATCCGCTTTGTTGAATGATAGACAAGGATAGCAATACCATTGCTAATCAAACACTGCCATTATAACGTGGACCTCACTATACACAAAGTATTCCATTGAATAATTATTAAGAATCAGTGTTGTTCGAGTCTTTTGAGACCTTGCCTATTGAAGACTTATCAATCAGTCAATCAATCAATCATAATTCAAGTATGGCATTCATCAATAATTAACACTTTATCAACTCTGATGATAATCACTCAGCTTCATTACAATAAGTAATTGCCCGAGGTCAACTTGTTAACAGAGATACGTCTCTCTGTTAAAGAAGTTATGATGAAATACAAATGGAATGAGATGGGAATATCCATTACTAGACGAAGTTAGGACTGGAGTTTCTTTTCACCATTCACCTTGACAGTGTACTTTTATATCTTGTTAATCATCTTGCATCTTTAAATCTCCTATAATGAGGTCCACGTTATAATGGCAGTGTAGGATTGACAATAGTGTTGCTGTCCTTTTCTATCATACAAAAAAACAGATAGCGCTATCTCTCTCTAGCTTTGCGATGTTGTCTGTTTTCCAGAATATTTTACTCTTACTTTTGATTGATTGATTGATTGATTGATTGATTGAGTACTTTATTTATGTAGATTACAATAATATAGTATATATTATATATGGCTTATACACTTATATACAATAGCTTACAATACAGCAAAATTATAGATGAATTTACATAATATAGACTAAGAAAATAATTATTGAAAGTATATGATATGAAAAAGTAATTTGTAATATAATAACTATGGATAATTATATGTTATGCATCTACATAAATTGGCGGAGCTTTGGACATATCAATGTCCATTCTTCGGAAAGAATATTAAAAATATCCTCCCCACTACCAAAACGTTAATTAATTAATAAGCTAAGGATTTATTTATTAATGGAAATTGTGTAAAAGTTTAATTAATATAAATATTTAAGAGAAAAAAAACAGAAAAATTGATAGAGTAAAATAATTATATAGTAGATAAGATCAAATTATTGATTAATAAAATGAAGTAGGCTGAAAGTAGTAAGGGTAATAAACTTTCAGTAATATACAGCAGTATGCAGTGGATAATTAAAAGCATGAGTTTTATAATAAATATATACACAATTCATTCTATAACAGGTTTAAAGGTTTGTATTGTGGATGGGTGGGGGATTGTTGTCATGTGATCGTTCTAGGGCCGGACAGTTTCAGTCATTTGTTCCAGAAGATGTTTTGACAGTGACTGTACAAGAGTAGACAAAGAATTATTCTCAGCCATTTTTTTGCTTCATTCTATCAAAATACTTTAGTACACAAGTCGTGTAATTGATTTAAAATGTGTTTTGAAACAATTGAATAATTTTTAGACATTACACAAATTAAAATACCTGAAATGACATTTTAAAAGTAGATAATAACCATCTTAGACTTCATCCATGCTTCAGTAGCCTACACGTTAGGTTAGACCTACTCGTACCGGTATAAATAATATTGAAAGGTTATTTCAGAATGATTATTTCCATTGAAATTACTTATTTTTAATAGTATTTCTATTTTTCTCTTTTTTTCAAAAGAAATTGAAACAGAATACCTACCAAATAAATTAATTTCTGTTGTTTTGAGATTCATATTAGTGTATCACAGCTTTTTCAAATAGCCGCCATTTCAGGTTTGTATAAAAATAAAATCTGATCTCACTTATGGAAGCAAATTTTTGAATCAAATTATGAGAAAATATATATTCTTGATCGATTTGACATTAAATTGATTATTTTATCAAGAAAATGATAATTATTATTAGATCAAATTTAATGGGATGAATTGAGTAACAGCTGTGTACAGTCAGTGGCAAAATGGAGAGACTTGGCAACGTTTTTCCCCTATCTTTCTTCACTGCCATTATAACGTGGACCTCACTATAGTAGAGATCATACCTCTCACTCATTAGCCACGCACAAGCCCAACAGCTTATGTGGACATCATCCTCAGAATATTATTATCATAGAGGTTTGCAATTGAAAGATACAATACCTCATTACTTTTTACTGTATTGGAATTACACTGCAGGAGGCAAATTATCAATTATAGTGAGATCAACGTTATAATGGTAGAATTTGATTAACATTGGTGTTGCTATCCTTGTCTATCATTCGACAAAATATATAACGTTATCCTTCTACAGCTCCACAAAGTCGCCTGATAGTTTTTTAATTCCCTTGCCCTATTACCATAGGTAAGGAAAGTATTGCTTTCCGAAAAAAATTAAGGTACCAAAATTTCTAAATTCCCATACGTTTCAAGGTCTCCTGAGTCCAAAAAAGTGATTTTTGGGTATTGGTCTGTATGTGTGTGTTTGTGTATGAGTGTATGTGCGTCTGTGTACACGATATCTCATCTCCCAATAAACAGAATGACTTGAAATTTTGAACTTAAGGTCCTTACACAATAAGGATCCAACACAAACAACTTCGATCAAATGCAATTCAAGATGGCGGCTAAAATAACGAAAATGTTGTCAAAAACAGGGTTTCTCGCGATTTTCTCGAAAATTGCTCCAACGATTTTGATTAAATTCATACCTAAAATAGTCATTGATAAGCTCTTTCAACTGCCACAAGTCCCATATCTGTAAAAATATCAGGACCTCCGCTCCATCTATGCATCTATGCAAAGTTTGATTTTAGATTTCCAATTATCAGGTCTCAGATATAATTTAAACGCTAAGTTTCAAGTGGATAGATTGAGCATGAAAATCTCTACAATTAATGTCAAGTAACATGTTCACGTTAAATTTAAAATAAGCTTGAAATTTGAGAAAATGTGATAATTCAATTGCAAACAGTTGGCAACTGTTGATTCTATTAAATCATTCACTATGAAGAGATAGCAGACTTCGTGTGTCTGCAGCGTTATTGTCCTGTCACCAGCTGACTCAGATCTTTGAATAGTAGACTTGAGATGCGCGTGAACACTAGCGTCAAGTGATCATTTTTCATAACGGCAAGGAAAGTTGCGTGAGTGCGCCACATCAGATTTTCAACAATGTCGAAATATAATTTGATGTCAATCATTAAAATTGACTATCTTATCATTGGAAAATATAAAATATAATTTAATCTCAATCATCAGAATTGATTATCCTATCATTGGAAAATATATTTTAGTGACGAATAAAATATGATTAATTATTTCAAGCAAAAATGATCAGTAAGGCTCAACTCACACTTATGCGACTCAGGTCGAGGTGAGACTCGACTCTAGTCGAGAGCATGTGCTTTCAAATTATGACGTCGCAGAGACTAGAGTCGACTGGTCTGAGTGTCAAAATTTGGAAACACTTGCTTTCGACAAGAGTGGAGTCTCTTCTCGACCTGAGTCGCGTAAGTGTGAGTTGAGCCTTAATATCAAATCAGGTATATTGGTATCAGCGATCCTCTATAGAAGGCAGTGGAAAGGCAGAGTAACGGCACCGCTGTTCACCAATCTTCAAACACTGTCATTATAATAGAGGACCTAACTATAGGGGCTAGCTCACTGAAAACCTGATTCCGAAAATCAAGTTTAAGGGAAAACTTTTTTCAATAATTTGGAAAATCCATTCATCCGTTAATCCTTGGGCAACTTTCAAATCAAGCCTCCATTAACCATCTATATCCTCCGTCCCCATAAAATGTCATCTATTGAAATCAAGATATCAATCAAGTGCCACTTCGAAAGCTGCAACTTTTCAAACTTCAATTCAAAACCATTCAAGTATCGCTAAGCTGCACAACTTTGGAAATAAAATAAGTTCGAAACTTGCCAAATCCGTCGTCAGACAAAGTTTAGTCTGATTATTATTGACGCCTGACTTGAGACAAACACCTGTCATTTCAAGCAGGACTTGGAGCGAAGGAGAGAATGACTTGAAGTTAAGGAGAGAGGGACTTGAATTGAAGGATAGAAGAACTTGTTGATAAGGAGAGAAGGACTTGCTGATAAGGAAAGGAGACCAAGGAAGGATTAGAGATAAGAAAAGGATAACTGCAGTCAAATCCACCTCCAAATGTCATCACTCCTTATGCACAACTCCAATCACTTCCCATTCCAACAATTCTGACAGAACTCGCTCAATCAGTTACGACAATCTCTCCAGATTTTCGCATGACAAAACTTTGCCAAGTTCCACAACAGACTCAGTTTAGGCTGTCAGCTTTGGTTGAATGGGAAGCATCAGTGTTGTGAGTGAGAGATGTTGACAGTTGGAGTGAATATCAGCTTTCAGTTTGCTCGCAGATGCTTGAGGCAAGCATCGACGAGTGTCTTGGGCGAGCGTGGTTCGTCTCAACTTTGAACGAGTCATTACTGGTGTCACAGATAACGGATCACAGATCATTGATAAAATTCATTCATCTACAGATACTGGTTTTGATGAGGTTTTGATGCAATCTCATAATTTAACACTGGAATATTCAATGAAAAAACGAAAATTTATTGAAGAGCTTCAGCCCACTGTAATCAGAAAACTGTTAGGAGAAAACCAAAATCATGGCTTTTAAAGGAAAGTACCCAATAAGATCGAAGAATAGAATAGAATAGAATAGAAGAATGCTTTTATTCTCCATTAAACTATAAATACACAATAAGTAAACACACATTTACGGCTTGATCACACGATCGCCAGCCGGAAAGTCGGAAAACATGCGATTGTGGAAAATACATAAATATGATACAAGTGTATAGTAAAATACAGAAATTATACGAAGTAATGATGAATCAAGTAGTAACACAGTAAGCAATATAATGTATAGTGTAATGATATAGTCAGTAACGTGAGTGAATATACAATGAGAAAGGTTGAATCCTCAAATTGAAACCAACTCAAAAATAAAAAAAACAAGGCTTGAACTAAAATAAATAGAATGTTGAAGAGAGCAGAAAATAACAATTTACAGGTGATACCAAAAATCAAGTAGTGAGTGCCTCGACAAAGTAGCCAATGATAGCTCTACCAATTAAATTCCTGGGTGAGAACATGTCTGTAATTCCAGGCTTCTCTACAGTAAGAGGCTAGTTTCTTCCAATCTTTGCCGTTCATGTACATAGTAAACTCTTTCCTTGATTGTTCAACAACACCAAACCATTTCTTCGTCCATTCCTTCAAACAAGGGCATCGAGCAATGAAATGGAATACATCCTCAGCCTCCTTCAGATTGCACATCGAGCAAATATAGTTCCCATTAGCTACCCAAGGTTTATAGTTCCAATGGATCAGCTCACCCCTTGCCTTGAAAATCCACCTCATAACCCACATTTGGGTGTCCTTTCCAATGTATTTCTTGACACTCACTCAAAATCGAGAGTCCTGTACACGCATGAAACCGTCCCGCTCGTGCTTCACCTATAAATTTATTTCTGTAAAACATTTGCAGAGCAGACAGTATGCTTTGGAAAGACTTCCTCCAACTTATCACATTCTCCAAAGAAAGATTAATATTCAAGTTTACCCTATCACAAACGACCTTCCACTCCCTGAACCAAAAGCACTTATCTCTTATTACTTGCTGAGCTAAAATTTTTGGTAGTCTGTCATCTTCCATTTTCATGATTTGTGAAATATGATTAAAATGCAACATGAGGCAGTATTCAAAGAGAGGAGTTAGTCCTGTTTCGATGAAGAGCATATAATCTTTTTTTATGAAGAAGCGCTGCAGTTTTTCATAAAATTTTAAGATCGAAGATTGTGATAGACAACAAGGAACTGGGGCAGGTGTCTCAGTTCACATATCTGGGTTGTGAAATTAGTTATAAAGATGAATTGGATGTAGAGGAGAAGGTAGGAAGGTTGCAAATGATTTGTGGAAGTATCAGTCGGACATTGAGGAAGAAAGCTACCACAAGCACGATAATGAAATTTTATGAGACAATGGCAGCTCCACTACTACTCTATGGTAGTGAATCGTGGGTAACATCAAAGCCACTTGAGAGTAAATTGTAGGCAGCTGAGATGAGATTTCTTCGCAGAACTAGGGGCTGTGACAGAACAGATCACATCAGGAATGAGGATATACGGAAAGAGCTGAATATCTTCTGCCTGAATGAGAGAGATGCATCTTATCGTCAGCAATGGAAAGAGCATGTGGAACGAATGTCAGCTGATAGGCTTCCTCACAGAATTTTCTGAGAAAACGCAGAAAAGCTGAGAAAGAGGTTGGAAAAACGTGATTTTTGGCGTATCTTTGATTAATTATTAAAGGCACCTCATCACAAACTTTCAGACAATAGCTGAACCTCTGTACAAATTTGAAAATTTTCTGTCTATACTTGATGAAAAATGAGAAACGCTAAATTTGGGTGTATCTTTGGCATTATTTCAAATTCCTTCTAACACAACATAATTACACCCCAGCTGAGCTTCTGTAATAAAATTTGAACATTTACTGTTCATTTTTCTCGATAAAGTGAGAAAGCGCAAAAAAAAAACGCTGGAAAAACGCAGATTTTGGGTCTATCTTTGGCGTTATTTCAAATTCCTTCTAAAACAACATATTACACCCTAGCTTAGCTTCTGTACTAAATTTGAACAATTTCTGTTCATTTGTTCTCGATAAATCTGAGAGAAAAAAAAACGCTTGAAAAACGCTAATTATGAGCGTATCTTCGACTTTATTGCAAATTCTTTCTAATACAACATTATTACACCCTAGCTTAGCTTCTGTAGTGAATTTGAACAATTTCTGTTCATTTGTTCTCGATAAATCTGAGAAAAGGCAAAAAAAACGCTAATTTCGGGCGTATCTTTGAAGTTATTGCAAATTTCTATAACACAACATTATTACACCCTAGCTGATCTTCTGTACTAAATTTGAACAATTTCTGTTCATTTGTTCTCGATAAATCTGAGAAAAAGCAAAAAAAAAAAAAAAACACTAGAAAAACGTAAGTTATCTTTGGTAAATTTTTCAAATCCGTTCTTATTGCGCCTCTAAGGGGCAACTGAACATACCTACCAAAATTTGAACTTTTTTGGTCCGGTAGATTTTTAGTTCTGCGAGTGAGTTAGTCAGTCAGTCAGTCAGTCAAGGCCATTTCGCTTTTATATAATATAGATTATCATTTGAACAAAAGCAATTTCTCATTAATTTCAAGCTATATAATATTAACAAGTCAATCACATTATTTAATCATGGTAATAGTGCAATTAATAAAGCTGAGAGAGTCAATGACTACTATGAAACTATTTTCAGTACCACATAATCATGAAAACAAAAGACTAAGTGCCGGTTGCAGAAAAGCCGGTTTAATTTTAACCGTGTTTAATTTCACGAGAACCAATCAGAGAAGACCTTTTTCATAAGACGGCTTCCCTGATTCGTTCTCGTAGAATTAATCACGATCAAAATTTAACCGGCTTTTGTGCAGCCGGCACTTAATTTAGTAGCCCAAATTATGTGTACAACGAAAACAATTTTCCTATTTTCTTCTTCACACTATTTGTATATTCTCTACTTTCAGCCAAACCTCGACCTCAATTTGCAATCCACTCTATTTCAGTGTATATTTCTGCAATCTAAATGACTAGGGGTCGTTTCCGTAAGTCATAATTCCTGAAATCGACTCTAAAAAAACTACACGGGTGTCGAAAATCCGAATGAATGAACGCTTTCCATTCCACTGAAAAGCTTTTCAAAACAGATGTTTTCTCTATAGACGGTGTTGGGGGGGTTTTAAAGGGTTCCAGGGGGAAACTGCAACAAACCCATGATTTATCGCCCCGATATTGCAGGGTTCTTTCCTCTCTCACCCCCGGAATCACTCTCTCTATCACACTCCTCTGGAACCCCTAACAGGGGCACAAATCTGTATTGGAATCAAATGCCGCCACCTGTATAGTGAGATGCACATTCTGTTGGCAGTGGAGAAAGATAGGAGAGCAACGTGGCCGATTATCTGCATTGTCACTGCCTTCTATAGAGGATAGCTGATACCGGTATATCTGATGTTATATTAACTGTTCATTCTTGTTGAAGATTAAAAATTATAATTCATTCGTCAATAAAAATATTTTCCAATAAGAAACATTAAATTTTCATTATTGATATAAAATATTGGTTTCATTAATTGTATTTCTACAATGAAACGACATTTCGGAGCTAGATAAGGATAGCGCTATCTGCTTTGTCGAATGATTTTAATTTGTTAAATTTTAATCCTGATTAATTCTACGAGAACCAATCAGAGAAGCCGTCTTTTCAAAAAAGCCTTCTCTGATTGGTTCTCGTGAAGTTGATCACGGTTAAAGCTTAACCGGCTTTTGCGCCTAGGATGGCAAACCAATGTTAATCGGTTGCTGAGATTGTAACACGGGACACACTGTAGGTTTAAACAGGAAATTACTATGCTAGTCTAGTTTCAGACTAGAACTATGATCTATTATTATTAAGTTTAGCTTCAAGCTAGGAGGCAGGTCGTGATTGTACTTTCTCCGGATTTGCTGTATACCTGACAGGCATTGTAAATTTAAGACAACAAATGAAAACGGCAGAGAGTGAGAATAAGGAACAGAGAGAGAGAAAAAAAGAGAGAGCGAGAGAGACCGAGAGAGAGTGTGTGTGTGAGAGAGAAATAGACTGAGAAAGAGAGAGATATAGAGAGAGAAAGAAAGAGTGGAAGATTGAGATTGAAAGATTGATTGATTGAGTACTTTATTTATGTAGATTACAACATATACTGGCTTATACAATACAGCTTACAATAAGTTACAGCAAAATTATAGATGAATTCACATAATATAGACTAAGAAAATAATTATTGAACTGTATATGATATGAAAAAATGAATTTGGAATAACTATAGATAATATAGGGCGAAGTTAGGGTGAAGCCGGCCCTAACTATAGTGAGGTCCACGTTATAATGGCAGTGGAGAAAGATAAGAGATCAACGTTGCCGTTGCTTCTGTCTTGTCAATGCCTTCTATAGACGGTAGCTGATACAGGTTTATTGATGTTAACTGTTCATTCTCGTTTAAAAAAATCAATTAAGCAAGAAATTATATTTTTAATAATTTCATATTGAATCTCCAAAATCAAGATGAAATATTTGGTTAATTAATTATCAATTCCACGTTGTTAAGAGACGATCTGGCAACAGAGCAAAGCGAGAAAGAGATAGTGCTATCCGCTTTGTTGAATGATAAACAAGGATAGCAACATTAATGCCAATCAAACACTGCCATTATAACGTGGACCTCACTAAAGACACAGGAAATGAGGGTTGAAGAGGGAGAGAGAGTGATAGAGTGAGAAGATGAAGAGAGATGATATGATACATTCTTAGTTGTCATCATGACGTCATTAATCAAGAATGATATTTTCGATAAGGTACAGGATGTGGCTACGCTTCTTGATTCATCTCAGGAAAATGGTCTCAAACACTTCAAATAAGATTCATGAATGGAATAACTAACCATTTTAGATTGGGATTTGCCTCAAATGTTTACTGTGTTATTTGGTATAATACTAGTAGTTCTGTGAACAGTAGACCTCACGCAGTATTCTAATCCACAAGTACTTGATTGAAACTATAGACCTTATGGAAATACAGCAATAGACTGGCTTCTCCACACATCTGTGTAATCACTTTTCAGCTGATTTATTAAGAATAATTTATTCTATAGTCTGATTTTTACTCTAATATTGGCGTATGAAGGAGGCTCCTTTTTCCTTTTATATTTTCCTTGAAATGCAAAATTTCAAAAAACCTTGTATATACGTCGAAATTAAAAAAGGAACAACCTGTCAAATTTCATGAAAATCTTTTACCGCGTTTCGCCGTAAATGCGCAACATTATAACATATAAAACCCGAAAAAACTAAACATCGAACTTAAACATTTGAACATTAAAATAATGCCAAACCGTCGACTTGAATCTTAGACCTCACTTCGCTCGGTCAATTATAATGAGAGGAAAGAAATAATTTATTTGTCTATCAGGTACATCTACCATCGTCCATCAATCAACTTTGAACATAAACAAATAGAATAATCACTAGTGACCTCTTGGTTTGAAGAACTCGCTCAATACTTGTTGTATTGTGATCTTTGAAACTGGCAACTTTCAATATTACTCTGTCGCTTCAACATCTAAAAGTGCGTACAGATTTATGCGCCACGAACATGAGCAATCCACTTATAATCAGCTGATGCCAAGCTTTTTATATCTGTATCTTACCGTTTACCGTCTTACCGTTTTGTATCTACTGATATAGTCACCTGATTAAAAGTGAATTGCTCATGTTCGCTGCGCGCATATCTGTACGCACCTCAATATTAACCAGCTGGAATCAACCATGTGCCAGCGCGTGTGATAGCTCCCAAATAGCCTCAGCTGATGATACTAGTTCTGTGAACCATAGACCTCGCGCAGTTATAAACCATAGCCTCCTCATATACTGTCCATCAGAGTAAATCCTGTCTGTATGTCGTGTCGACGAGATATCGGTGTGAAAACGGCTAATGGCTGTTGAGGTTGGTGTATCAAAAATTCTAACATCATAAGCTAATCTCCTTCAAGACATACTGGCAACAGTTCAGCCCGAGTTGAAAGCAGAGAAAAGGTCGAGAGAAATACTATGCTATTTCGAGTTAACGCATGCGTCATTGAAGGAGACTCCTTTTCCTTTTGTATTATCCTTAAAATGCAAAGTTTCAAAAAACCTTATATATAGGTCGACGCGAAATTCAAAAAGGAACATACCTGTCAAATTTCATGAAAATCTATTGCCGCGTTTCGCTGTAAATGCGGATCATAAAAACATAAAATAAATGCGAAACCGTCGACTTGAATCTTGGACCTCACTTCGCTCGGTCAATGAATGAATGGAAAAAGTGTAGTAATTGCATGCAATCAATTCTTCAGCTGACTGAATCATAACAATTTTTTTCTTAAGCACTTTAAATGTTATTCTCATATCCTGAAAAAGGACGAAGGAGTGAGTTAATTATTTTGTTGTCCAACGAACTTGGCCTGTGAAAAAGTTCGAACGTGTTTCAAAATTTTAAGCTGATTGATCAATTCTTGCTATAGTTATTGTAGAACATACAAACAGATGGGCAAAAACTTTGGCCTTCAGTAAGTCAGAAGTGAGAACTCACTAACGCTCGTTCAATTAATGAGGCGTAATATCAGAGACGAATTATTGAATTGAAATGAATACTGTGCGAAATGAATTCCGTACCTTCCAGAAGATATCTAAACAGGCTTTCCACCCTTAAAATTTCCCTCGATACCGCACTGAACGACCCATAAAATCACATAACTACAACACATTTTCCACCTACTTCGGAACATATAATATATTTTTCTATTAACATTCATTTAATGTATTCTGGAATACATTGATAACACACCAATGGATTTATAACTTATTTCTGTCATCATGTATTCCTCTCTACAAAGATCTCTTCCAGAATAAATATGAAGACTTTGAAAGTACCTTGCGATATGAATGGCTACGGTATATCCTATTATATTAAGCGAGCAATTTCTGTATATATATATGGTTATTTTTATGTCTGGTTATTTATGTTTTACGGATCTCGAAAACTGCTGTAACGATTTTCACGAAATTTGGAACATAGTAGGTTTATGATATAGAGATTCGATTGCATAGGTCTCATTCTTTGGAAAAACTCGCTGAACGACATTAAAGGATAATTCATCCTTGGGAAAACAGATGATAATTTCGTCGTCTCTCAATAACAGAAGATGCGTGTGCCTGTGGGGAGGGAGACAGAATTATTTCCAGCTGTGTAATAAATCAATCAGCGAGAAATTTTATCCAGCTAGACAATTTAATGGATTTGATCACCATAATCTGATTTGTTGACATGATATGATAATCCTCCTAAACTAGAGTATATCATAATTTTCAAAGTTGATTATTATTTGACAATTTCAAGTGATTAGTGAGTGTTATTTTGCTATTCAATTGGTTTGTATATAATCTAAATTATAATTTTTACTTTCCTTGCCCTACTACCATAGGTAAGGAAAGTATGCTTCCAAAAAAAATTAAGGTACCCTAAATTCAAGTTTTCTATCGTTTCAGGTCCCCTGAGTCCAAAAACATGATTTTTGGGTGTTGGTCTGTGTGTGTGTATGTGTGTATGTGTGTGGTGGTATGTCTGTGAACACGATAACTTCATTCCTAATTAACCGATTGACTTGAAATTTTAAACTTAAGGTCCTTATACCATGAGGACCCGACAATAAGAAATTCAATAAAATTCAATTCAAGGATGGCGGAAAAAATGGCGGATAATTACTAAAAAACCATGTTTTCACGTTTTTCTCGAAAATGGCTCTAACGATTTTCTTCAAATTTATACAATGGATAGCTATTTATAAGCCCTATCAACTGGCATAAGTCTCATTTCAGGGAAAATTTCAGGAGCTCCGTAATATTCTTGAGAAAAATGGCGGATAATGATAAAAAACCATGTTTTTCACGTTTTTCTCGAAAATGGCTCAAACGATTTTCTTCAAATTTATACCATGGATAGCTATTTATAAGCCCTATCAACTGGCATAAGTCTCATTCCAGGGAAAATTTCAGGAGCTCCGTAATATTCTGAGAAAAATTGCGAATAATGATTAAAAAACCATGTTTTCACGGTTTTCTCAAAACGGCTCCATCGATTTCTTTCAATTTATTACCATGGATAGCTATTCATAAGCCCTATCAACTGGCATGAGTCTCATTTCTGGGAAATTCCAGGAGCTCCGTAATATTCTTGAAAAAAATGGCGGATTATGACTAAAAAGCCATGTTTTTCACGGTTTTCTCGAAAACGGCTCTAACGATTTTCTTCAAATTTATACATGGATAGCTATTTATAAGCCCTATAAACTGACATGAGTCTCATTTCTGAGAAAATTGCAGGAGCTCCGTAATATTCTTGAGAAAAATGACAGTTACTAAAAAACCATGTTTTTCACGATTTTCTCAAAAACGGCTCTAACGATTTTTCAAATCTATACCCTGTATAGTTAATTATTAGCTCTATCAACTGACATGAGTCTTTTTCCTGGGGTACTAATGGGGGGTCACCCAATCCTTGAGAACTGGACTTTGTAACCTCCTTCTCGTGCATGAGATAGGTAGGTACACGGTTTTTACTTTTCTTCTTCCATATACCGTGGGTACGGTAGGTAGAGCAGTTTATAAAAAGAACACAGTCATAGTCAAGATATTTCATCTGTAGAACAGCTGTTTTGACGAATTTCAAAAATATCATCGAATTTCACAATTTACATAAAGGAAAAAGTACTCTGAAAACAATTGTATATACACATAGGCTATACAGTAGTCTGATCGTAGTTGCAAATATGTTGCCGTCAATCGTTATTATGTTATTCCCCTAAATTATTCTCGTTTGATAATGAGGCTTATAGTTCAATGAGCAAGGAAAGTTGTGTGAGTGTACCACACCAGATTTTTTTGTTTTCAAATGTTTGAACAGAAAATTGAACCTGAATTCAAGTGTATGGAACATAACCTACTTTCTGGACTATTTATAGTGTATAAATCAAAATTCGGGAAAAACAGCTTTGGGCTGGGCCTGTTAGTACTTCCCCAATCATTTTAAAGAATTGTGTTCGGTTATCAAAAGTCAATAAAAAAAATAACGAGCGAAGCTCAGTGTCCCAAATATATATATGATTTGACATATGTATAAGATTAAAATATTCTCTCAACTGATAAATTAATGTTCCTCTCTCTACAGAACACACTTTCGAGATATATCGACCTTATAAATACTGTGTGTTTGAATACAGCATCATACATCTATGATGATTCAAAATAAATGTGTCAGATGTATTTTCATTCATTTTTCTCTCTACAAAACGATTCATAAGCGACCGCGTAAGTGCCATACGATATGAATACCGTTTCCATTAGAAGATATTTCAATAGGCACCTCACATTCCAAAATAGCTTTCTTCCATTGATATTGATATAGGCATCTTTTTCAAACCTTTTCTACCCTACCTCTAAAAAAATATCGAGGAACTTGTTAGCTTTCGAAGAACATCACTCTAATGCCTCAATTAGAGTAACTCGAAATCTTCTGGTATATATATATATATATATATCATATATATAATATATATATTATATATATATAATATATAAGAGCTCGAACTCCTCTAGTTATATCATAAAATTTAGTTCCAGAAATCATGAACTGGTTATTATTCTCATAACGGGGATGAGCTAATTCGAATTGAAGGCCTCTCTTTCAACAAACGGCACTTGAAAAATGTCGTACGGTTGGTTTGAAAAGGTTATCAAATCCCAGCTGAAATCTTTCTCTCTCTTTCTCTTGCTTATCATGATGACGTCACGAGGCAATCCATCTGATACAGTTGAGTGTACTCTATTGTAACTCTTGAATTACCAGCTTATTTCATGAAGTTATTTCTCTCTTTCGAGTACTCTCTCCAACTTCTTCTTCTTTTTTCGTCCTTCTTTTGCTTGTCTTTCTTTTCCTTCTCCATCTCTCACTCTCCTCCTCTTTATCCTCTTTCTTCTTTCTCTTCTTATTATTGTTCTTGTTCATCATCATCATCATCATCATCATCATCATCATCATCATCATCATCATCATCATCATCATCATCATCATCATCATACTTCTCCTACTTCTCCTTTTCCTTCCTCTTCTTCTTCTTCTTCCTCTTCATCTTCTGGTTAATATTCTTCTTCTTCCTCTTCCTCTTTCTCTTCCTCTTCCTCTTCCTCTTCCTCTTCCTCTTCCTCTTCCTCTTCTTCTTTTTCGTCGTCTTCTTCTTCTCCTTCTTTTTCTTCTTCTTCTTCTTCTTTTTCTTCTTCTCCTCCCTCTTCATCTTCTGGTTAATATTCATCTTTTTCTTCTTCTTCTTCTTCTTCTTCTCTTCTTCTTCTCCTTCCTCATCTAGGTCTACCAATCTCTTTGCTTCCATCTCTCTTTTTCGAGGTATAGTTGTTGAATGAGTCAGTTATAGATCAATTATTAGTGAGTGTGTGTGTGTGTGAGAGAGAGAGAGACAGAGAGAGAGAAGGAGAGAGAGAGTGTGTGAGTAAAATAGTAAATGAGTGAAAATGAGAATGGGTAAATAGTGATCGAGTGAGTGAGAGATAGAGTAAGCTAGTAAGTCAGTGAGAGAGTGAGTGAGTGAGTGTGATAGGTAAATAGAGTGAGTGAGTGTGTGTTGAGAGAGAGAGAGAGTGAGCGGGTGAGTGATTAAATGAGATAGTGAGTGAGCGAGTGAGAGACTGTGATATTGAGAGAGAGAGGGAGAAAAAAGAGTAAGTGAAAGAGAGAGAGACAAATAAAGTGAGTGAGTTATTCTGTTGTTATGGGGCATTTGAGCATTTTATCGGTCGTAATGCGTCTCTATTATTGCAGACTTCAGTTGCCTCTCAACTTTAATTCGACATTTTATTCGCTCTAACAATGAAAGGCAATATAAAGCCTCGGCATTGTCTGCTTTTCTCCACAAATCCAGACCATTACATACAAGTGACTCTCTCATTTCAAGATATATTTGGTATTTGAAGAGCTAATTCTGTGGATGATAAACTTGTTTCCTCTATTATCATATTGATACACATTCTGTCAATTATAAAATTATCCTCCATATACTAAAGTAAAGTTACTAGTAGTTATAGATGGAATTAAATAGAGAATACATTTTTTCAAATGCTAATTAATATATAACTATCATTTAACGAAAATCCTAAATAAATGCTGCAAATCACCCCGAAGACTTCTGCTACTGCAGACATTGACAACAGGGTTAACAGCTAGATGGAAATTCGATGAAACTACTATCCCAAAATAAACAAAAATATTTTGTATAGTAGTTCTCATCGAATTTCCATCTAGCTGTCAACCCTGTTGTCAATGTCTGCAGTAGCAGAAGTCTTCGGGGTGATTTGCAGCATTTATTTAGGATTTTCGTTGAATAATAGTTATATATTAATTAGCATTTGAACAAATGAAAAAATGCATTCTCTATTTAATCCATCTATAACTGGTTGGCCGCTATGGCTTCGTATAAAAGAGCGCTGCTATTCAGAGATTGTCAGTTTGGTGTAAGTGTAAGCATTCCTGACTAGCAATTGGGGGTACCGGGTTCGATTCCCGGGCTGGCAACTAATTTTTGGATAGTAGTCTCATCGAATTTCCTCTAGCTGTTAACCCTGTTGTTAATGTCTGCAGTAGCAGAAGTCTTCGGGGTGATTTGCAGAATTTATTTGGATTTTCGTTAAAAATAGTACTAGTAGTTCTGTGAACAGTAGACCCACACGCAGTTTTCTCATCCACAAGTATCTGATGTCATCTGCTTGTAATGTAAAAAATCAGTTCATGTTCAATTTGTATTCCATGAGATACAGGGTCTGTACAATAAGTAACCGGACTGACCTCAGGAAATTCTTTATGACAAAATATGTATAATTTTCATCAGATAATTCCAAAGTAGTCCCTATTAAATAAATAAAAAAAAAAATAAATGTTTATTCCCAAAAAACTAAAAACTACAGCATCAATTACACAAATATTAGATAAATTACAATATTACATACAATAGCTAGTTACAAAAAATTCTTTTAATGTGTCCTCTACTTGTTTAGTTTTTTCTGTGTATTGGAGTCGATAACACGCTGATACCGGATTTTCAAATCCCTGAACGCTCCCTGGAAGTCGGCAACCTCTATGCTGTCTAGAGCCCTCGTCGTAGCACGTTGAACGTTTTCCAGAGTTCCGAACCGCGTCCCCTTAAGTTGTCTCTTGATCTTGGGGAACAAAAAGAAGTCCGGTGGTGCCATATATCCGGGCTGTATGGAGGATGTGGCAACGTTACCCTCGACTATTTGGCCAACTGCTCGGTGACGGAGCATTGTCGTGATGGAGGATCCACGAATCGGCAATCCCCGGACGGACTCGATGAACCCGGGCGGTTAGTCGACGGAGCACCTCTCTGTAGTACTGGCCATTTACAAAGAGTTTGTGCCACCCGGGCAAACTGTGAACGACGATCTGGCAGTAGAGTGATTGATTGATTGATTGATTGATTGAATACTTTATTCATGTAGATTACAATATATACTGGCTTATACACTTATATACAATAGCTTACAATACAGCAAAATTATAGATGATATAACACAATAATATACATATACATATATACACATATACATATACATACACATAATATACATAATATAGACTAAGAAAATAAATATGAACTTATGATATGAAAAAGCAATTTGTAATATAATAACTATAGATAATACTGTTATGCATCTACATAAATTGGCGGAGCTTTGGACATATCAATGTCTATTCTTTGGGAAGAATATTAAAAATATCCTCCCCACTAACTCTCTACCAAAACGTTAATTTCGTTATTTAAACTAAGGATTTATTTATTTATTTGTAAAAGTTTTAATCAAAGTTTAAAGTTTAAAAGTTTTAGAGCAAAGCGAGAAAGAGATAGCACTATCAGCTTTGTCGAATGATGGACAAGGATATCAATACCATTGCTAATCAAACACTGCCATTATAACGTGGACCTCACTATAATCAGATTCACTTTAAACTGTGAGATTCACATATAAATAACATCATGCTTCCCATCTAATCAAAGCCCACAGTTCAAAGTAGATCTCACTCATACTCATGAAAATAATTGAAGCACATTGTTGTCATTATCACGTCTCACTAATTCTGAGGGCTGTTAGAGCATGCATCCTAGAATTGTGTGAATGAAATAAGCAGCTTACATGGAGAACACACATGCGGGAGACAAAGCTCTTTCAACTTTTGAAGCTTTTCCAAAACTTTTCAAGCTTTCTACGATGTTCTGACAGTTCAAAATACTTTCAACAACTTTTCAACACCCAACTGATGAGACATTCTACTCAGGTGATGTTGAAACAAAGCGTTGGAAGTGATTAAATTAGGCCTACACGTTTTAATTGAAGTGTTTGATCAACATCGGTGTTAATATCCTTGTCTATCATTCGAAAAACCAGATGGGGCTATAGTTTTCTAGCTCCGCAACGTTGCCAGATCGGTTTATACAATGTAGAAATATAATTAACCTTCCGGCAATCTCCTTCCTGCGCTCAGGTTTTTACCTTTGCAGGGAGATATTTCTTCATAGACTAATGTAATATTTCTGTTTCTGTGGATGTATTTTTTTGAGGAAAAAAATTTCAATTTGAGTAGCGCTGTTGTAAAAAGTACATAAGTGTCAGTTTTTTGCTGCACAAAACTATTGAATGGGGTGGTGTCAGTGGATGAGTCACCTATGCATTCCAAAACTTTCCCCCCATCACTCCACTGAGTTGCAGTATCAACCGAGCAATCATTCAGTCTTTAGGTGCCATTAAGTCGCGACAGTCCATAAGTTGCACTGTGCATAAGATAGGGAAAGACTGTATACGGACACTTTTGTGTAGTTGAGAAGTTGATATTGTGGTAATATTATTCACATTGAATGAAAAAGACTAAGAAATTGTCAAAAACCACTGATTTATTGATACTTAGAAAGTCCGGTTTCGGTTATTACAACATTGTCAACTGTAATAAACTATCAGACAATGGTGTAATAACCGAAACCAGTCTTTCTAAGTATCAATAGATCTGTATTTTTTGACAGTTTCTTAGTCTTTTCCATTCAAAACTGTATACGGGGACGGTAAATGAACTAATAACACAGAATTGATGGCTTTGCTTGGTGTATCTTGTTGGGCTATGAAATGGTAATTATCCAAATGTCCATAGGCGTAAAATAATCCAAGAAGATGGAAAAAGTAATTATACAATATTAATTTATATGTTTTGACAATAAACAGAGTACATAACACTAATTGGAAATTGGATGTTGTAAAAAATACAACACGCGACTGCTCGTGTGATTGAGAAGGGCGCGACTACTGGAAGCTTGAAGGTGCGTACAGATATACGCGCCAAGAACATGAGCAATTCACTTTTAATTAGCTGACTATATCTGTATTTTTACAGAAACGGTATAAGATATAGATATAAAAAGCTTGGCATCAGCTGATTAAAAGTGAATTGCTCATGTTCGCGGCGCGTAGATAAATCTGTACACACCTTAATGAACACAATGTTTTGACTCAATCTTGGAAATTTATTATCCAATCATTAAAACTTATAATTTCTTGACAAATAAAATATTGTTGATTATCTTGAACAAGAATGAAAAGTTGATGTCACATCAGATACACCGGTATCAGTTATCCTCTATAGAAGGCAGTGGCAAGGCAGAGAATCGGCAAAGATTTTATCTTATCTTCATTATAACGTGGACCTCATTTTTTTGAACATTAGCGATCGTTAAATAGATTTTTTCTACAACTGCGCGTAAAGAAAGAATTTACATACTCAATTCTCCACGTAAAACAGCTTATTTCTGAGGAGAATCTACTTTTTCGCACGCTAACAGATTCATTCGCGCATGCGCAGAAGAGTTTCTTCACGCTCGCTAATCAGCTGATGATAAGCAGCTCGCCAAAAGCCAAAAGACAAACCACTCTCGGTCAGATCTTAACCTAAAAAGTCGGTAATTGTACTGGTTCTACAGCCATGATGGATATCAGTGTAGACGAATTATTATAAACTCCGCCAGTATACGTGATTTAACAGGTTTGGGCAGTTGTAGAAAAAATTGTGTATGTAATTCGCGCGTAATGCTTCTTTATCGCTCTTGCAAAAATATCACGCTCCGCTTCGCGTCGCGTGATAACTGTTTTGCGCGAGCGATGAAGTCGCGCATTACGCTCTTAATACATAATAGTTAGTTATTTGTGCAACTAGTGCGCAAAGTGACAGTTTGCTGCACCGAAAGAAACGTTTACGCCCAAGCCGAAGGCGAGGGCGGAATGGTTTCTTGAGTGCAGCAAACGAACTTTGCGCACGTATTTCACATTAAATTTTTCCTACAGTTACCGTACCATTGAATATGAAAAGTGGGTAATTATGGGTGAAATTCCCTGAAATCCATCAAATGTTTTTCTGAGTAATTTTATTATTAATAAAAGCCTTAATTTATTTTAAATTGAATAATAATAATTGAATTATAATGATTAGTAATTCAATTGTAAATTTATGTGACTGCTTGAAGGGGGTCTATCTTATGTAAGCATTGAAATGACTATAATGAAGCCACATAATGGCAAGGCAACGTTGTTCTCCACTGCCATTATAACGTGGGCCTCACTATGAGTATTACCAACTTAATTTTGATTTTGCTGCACTGGTGCTCCATATAACCTACTAACTATTTTGTGTTGACATGCTGCAAATCTGGAGTATGCAAAGTACTCACTTTGCGCACTAGTGCGGAAAAGTGATTCTTTGCGGCCTGCAATCAGTGCAGGAATGGCCACTTTTCAAGGTAACTGTAGGAAAATAACTATTTATCAGCTAGTCTACCAGTTATCCTGAAATTTGTACTATTCTACGATGAGTTTTCAATACGTAAAAAATGATATACGAACAGTTGTAGAAAAGAAAGGTTCTAATAGAGATTCATATTGATAAAAACAGATGGAGAAATGTGGATGATTTTATTCGAATACACAAATTCAATCACACATTTTTCACGAATGAATTTTGTTTTGCACAATGAGATATATTTCATATTGTATTCTCCCTGAAATGGGGAAATTTTCAAATTCCTGCAGGTTAATTGAATATTTTCCATTAGATGTATGAGTGTAACATGGCTGAGAAGTGGTTGGCTATATTGCTTATCTTGAGGCATACGATGGTCTTATCTCATGAAAAATTCATACAGTTTTCTTTCTTATGACTGCGATGGAATTTCGACGCATAATCTTCTAATGCTGCCGTCTCGTTTCTATGGTAACACTGCCTGTTGCTTTTTATTTATTGGAAGATGACGAATGGGTTTGGACTAGAGAGAGAGAGAGAGAGAGAGAGGGAAGAGAGAGAGAGAGGGAAAGAGAGAGAGAGAGAGAGAGAGAGAGAGAGAGAGAGAGGAGAGAGAGAGAGAGAGAGAGAGAGAGAGAGAGAGAGAGAGAGAGAGAGAGAGGGAGAGAGAGGTAAGAAAGAAAATAAGGAGGGTCTGAGAAAATGCATCATTAAAGTTGAGAGAAGAGTAGGAGAAAGAGAGAGAGAGTGAGATAGAGTAAGGGTGAGAGAGTGGAAGACACAGTGAGAGTGATAGAAAGCTAGAGGGAAAGAGAGAGAGAGAGGGAGAGAGAGGGAGAGAGAGAGAGAGAGAGAGAGAGAGAGAGGGAGAGAGAGAGAGAGAGAGAGAGAGAGAGCGAGAAGAGGAGAGAAGGGAAGTGTGTGAGAGAGAGAATGAATTGGGAATGAGAAAATGTAGCACCAAAGTTTAGAGAAGAGTAGGAGAAAGAGAGAGAGAGTGAGATAGAGTAAGGGTGAGAGAGTGGAAGACACAGTGAGAGTGATAGAAAGCTAGAGGGAAAGAGAGAGAGAGAGAGAGAGGGAGAGAGAGAGAGAGAGAGAGAGAGAGAGAGGAGAGAAGAGAAGAGAGAAGATAGAGAGAGAAGCGAGAGAGAGAGAGGAGAGAGAGAGAGAGAGAGAGAGAAGAGAGGAGAGAGAGGAAGTGAGTGTGTGAGAGAGAGAATGAATTGGGAATGAGAAAATGTAGCACCAAAGTTTAGAGAAGAGTAGGAGAAAGACAGTAGTGAGAGTAAAGTAGTGAGAAAGAGAGCTAGAGAAAGAGAGAGATCTGGAGAAAGAGGGAGGAAAGACAGACAAAAAGAAAAGGAGAAAAGGTGGAAATAGGAAGAGCATAAGAAAATGTACCACCAAAGTTGAGAGGAAGATAGCAGAAATAGAAAGATGGAGAGAGTGAGTGAGAGATTAGATTAGATTAGATTTCTTTATTCATGTATGTTACAATAATTACTGGCTTATACACTAATTTACATTAAATGACGGTAATGCTAATTATTCAACGAATTTAACAAAGTATAAAAAATTAATCAATGAGAATAAATTAATATAGAATGCAATTAGAATAACGATAATAAATAATAATGTGATGTAACTTCATAAATCGGCGGTGTTTCAACAAATAAATGTCGATTCTTTTAGAAGGATAATATAAAATATCCTTCCCATTAACACACGACCGGGTGTGTGAGAGAGAGAGCTAGAGAAAGAGAGAGATCTGGAGAAAGAGGGATGAAAGACATACAAAAAAAAAAGGAGAAAAGGTGGAAATAGGAAGAGCATAAGAACATGTACCACCAAAGTTGAGAGAAAGATAGCAGAAATAGAAAGAGAGAGAGAGTGTGTCAGAGAGAAAGTGAGTAAGAGAAAGAGAGAGTGTGAAAGAGAAAAAGAAAGGGCGAAAGAGTGAGAGGAGGTGATGAAGAGGTGGAAAATGTATCATTAAGGTTGAGAGGAAATTGGGGGAGAAAGAGAGGGTTTGAGAGAGACAGAGAGAGAGTGAGAGAGAGAGAGAGGGAGCGTGAGAGACAGTTTTTCGAACATATCTTGGCCAATTTCCTCTCAATTTCAAAATTTGAGACACTATTCTCTTCAAATTTAAGAGTTCTATAATTTTCATCTCTACAAAAGTTTCGGTAAAATGAACCGTTTTTGAGTTATTCAAGAAAACATCCAACTAGATGATGTAAAATCACATTTAAACGCGGTTTACTACATACCTTTCAATTTTAGTGAGAACAAAAACAGAACTAAAATATTTATTGGTTCATTCTGAAGAGACTGACACCAAACACATCAAAATCGGTTGAAAAATAACTAAGTTATAACGGAAAAAGTAAACGCTTGCACGGGCATTAATTTGTTGAAACCAGACTTGAGATGAAATCAGAGCTGGCTCAAGAATTATTGGGAAAAGCAACCGGCTGAAGAACGGAGAGCAGCGCTCGCGCTACCTGGTGTCACAAAATGGAACTAAACTTGACAAAAGCAGCCGGTTGTCGGACCTCAAGCGCTACCTACCGGTTTAAAATGTAACTAAACAGTTTCTTTTGGTACAGGGGCTCAGTTTTTATGAAATAACTTCTTTAATGTTAATTGTATCGTAAAATGTCAGGAGTAAAGATTTGTAGGGGATGAATTTCTCTATTGATTTATTCCATTTAATATCTTTTATGATGATAATGTGATTGATTACAATTTTTGAAAATATATAAGACGGGATAGATGCCACTAATTACTCAATTTTTCTTGGTTGCAGTAGTTTAGTGTTCAAAGAATAACGTCTTTAATGTTAACCGTATCAAAAAATGTTAAGAGTGAAGATTTGTAGAGAATAAATTAGTCTATTGATATGATGTGTTAAACGTTCACTAAAATTGATAGGTGATTTATTACAATATTCGAAACAACGAAAACAAAGTAGATGTTCCTCAATATTCTAAGATGTAGGTATAGTTTAATCACTGTTAACGTTCATGATTATCATTTCAATTACATGCAACCGACTGTTCATTAATCAAGGTCCGGTTGCACAACAGTCGGTTAAATTCTAACAGTGATCAATTTCACGAGAACCAATCAGAGAAGGCCTTTTTGATAAGACGGCTTCTGCGATTGGTTCTCTTGAAATCAATCATGGTTGAAATTTATAGTTTGTGTAAAATAAGTTGAGACTTGGCCATCCATCCGAAGAAATTACAAGGTTGCCAATTCGTGTAAAATTGCAACTTTCTCAAATTTCCAATTCAACGTCAGAATTTGATATAGAATATCATCCCCGATATCCTAGTAGAGCTAAAAAATTTGAAGAGTTGAAGGATTTAAAGGAAATTTAACTTTCATGATAAAATTGGAAACATCGTGAAGATTTGTTTTTCTTTTGAATATCACTTCTCTCAGAATCATTGGGCGTCGAAATGCGTGAAAATCTTTCATCAAACTAACGTGGAGAATGTCTCCTTTCTATTGATATCTGGATCAATTTTATTCGACCCATAGTTATTTTTTAATTAATGATTATGTTCTTAATGTCTAGACATTTTGAGCAGAAAAATGAAATTTTCGACATGTTGGAAACTTTTTTGTTTCGAAAGATAGTGGGTGGTGAAAGCGAGAAAGTTCTCAAAAATAATTGAGAATTTGTTGGCTAGAAATCATTGGCAACGTTGCACTCATTTGTTCCAATTTCCATCGGACTATTTTCGTGCGGTCGACTGTATAGTAAGCTACATAGTTTAATGATGTCAGGGGATAAACGTAGGTATTTCC
>NC_052511.1:46477042-46519115 GCF_014356525.2 Nilaparvata lugens | reverse complement strand
TTTTGAGTTATTCAAGAAAAACATCAAACTAGATGATTGTGTAAATTAATTTAAACGCGGTTTACAAGATAACCATCAATTATATTGACTACAAAAACTGTACCAAAATATTCATTGGTACATTCTGAAGAGACTGACACCAAACACATCAAAATCGGTTGAAAAATAACTAAGTTATAACGGAAAAAGTAGCGCTAGCATGGACATAAATTTGTTGAAACCAGACTTGAGATGAAATCAGAGCTGGCTCAAGAATTTGGAAAAGCAACCGGCAGAAGAACAGAGAGCAGCGCTCGCGCTACCTGGTGCCACAAAATGGAACTAAACTTGACAAAAGCAGCCGGTTGTTGGACCTTAAGCGCTACCTACCGGTTTAAAATGTAACTAAATTTCTTTTTTTGGTACAGGGGCTCAGTTTTCATCAAATATCTTTTTTAATGCTAATTGTATCGAAAAATGTCAAGAATAAAGATTTGTAGGGGATGAATTTCTCTATTGATTTATTCCATTTGATATCTTTTATGATAATAATGTGAATAATTACAATTTTTGAAAAGATATAAGACGGGATAGATACCACTAGTTACTCAATTTTCCTGGTTGCAGTTGTTTAGTTTTCAAAGAATAACGTCTTTAATGTTAACCGTATCAAAAAATGTTAGGAGTGAAGATTTGTAGAGAATAAATTAGTCTATCGATATGATGTGTTGAACGTTCTCTAAAATTGATAGGTGACTTATTACAATATTCGAAACAACGAAAACAAAGTAGATGCTCCTCAATATTCTAAGATGTAGGTATAGTTTAATTACTGTTAACGTTCATAATTATTATTCAAATTCCATGCAACCGACTGTTTATTGATCGAGGTCCGGTTGCACAACAGTCGGTTAAATTCTAACCGTGATCAATTTCACGAGAACCAATCAGAGAAGGCCTTTTTGATAAGACGGCTTCTCTGATTGGTTCTCTTGAAATCAATCATGGTTGAAATTTATAGTTTGTGTAAAATAAGTTGAGACTTGGCCCTCCATCCGAAGAAATTACAAGGTTGCCAATTCCTGTAAAATTGCAACTTTCTCAAATTTCCAATTCAACGTCAGAATTTGATATAGAATATCATCTCCGATATCCTAGTAGAGCTAAAAAAGTTTCAGAGTTGAAGGATTAAAAGGAAATTTAACTTTTATGATAAAATTGGAAACATCGTGAAGATTTGTTTTTCTTTTGAATATCACTTCTCTCAGAATCATTGGGCGTCGTCATGCGTGAAATTTTCTATCAATTAACGGGGAGAATGTCTCCTTTCTATTGATGTCTGAATCAATTTTATTCGACCCATAGTTATGTCTAATTAATGATTATGTTCTTCAATGTCTAGACATTTTGAGCAGAAAAAATGAAATTTTCGACATGTTGGAAACTTTTTTGTTTCGAAAGATAGTGAAGTGGGTGCTGAAAGCGAGAAAGTTTCACAGAAATAATTGAGAGTTTTTTGAATAGAAAGCATTGGCAACGTTGCACTCATTTGTTCCAATTTCCATCGGACTATTTTCGTGTGGTCGACTGTATAGTAAGCTACCTATAGTTTAATGATGTCAGGGAAAAAAACGGAGGTATTTCTCCAGTGATCTTAACAATCTTATAAGTAAACCTATCTACTTTGTGAAAACAGGATTGAAAATTTTGTGAAGTGAACAACTACAAGACTCAACCTATTTCGGACTATGTGTAACCATAGAGAAACAATAGCTTGAGTAGATATCCCATGGCATAGGACGTTTATGTCGCAACTTTTACTGTTATCTCAAGTCGATTACTATCGATTATTGTAGATTTTTACAGTTTTGTTGGGGTGAGAGTGTATGAACGGCACAATATGAGAGACTACCAGCGTCATACACCTTTTTGGGAAAGAAATACATGGACTATAGGCTTGAGATAACAGTAAAAGTTGCGACATAACGCCCTATACCATGGGATATCTACTCAAGCTATTGTTTCTCTATGGTGTAACCTTATCTAAATTTGGGAGAGGAATAGCTCAAGGTTACCTTAGATTTTCTCTCCCTATCATTTTGATGATGTACTTATTGTATGAATCAATAAATTAATATGAACATAATTTAGCAATCAATCTCTTTGATTGAGAGACCCTCCATCTACCCTCCTTCTAATCAACCCCCACAGAACAGGGGTGGTTTCTCAGAAGCTAGTTTTAATAAACAGATGAATATTCATATCATCAAACTAAACTTTGCTTTTGGCCGCCCGCTTCGATTCAAATATTTGTGCCAACAAAATTATACATCACATCTCCATGTTGCAACATGATTCATGTTTCAAACCATGTTGATCTTCAATCGGAAATTCCCTCAATAATTATTGAGAACTGCAACCACCAAACATATATTTATCCATCGATAACTGGGCTTTTACTATATCTATGTATATCCATACTCACTGAATCTATCTAGTTACTTTGATGAATATTAATCAGTTCCAGCGTGAGAACTTGTAATGATAATCATCAAAATCATCATTATTAGCATCCAAAGCGTGGGGACCATGATCATGATCATGATAATCATCAAAGTGAAATATTCATTGGTTAGTTACTGTAGAGTTATAGTGGGGTGCACGTTATAATGATAGTGTTTGATTAGCAATGGTATTCTTTACTCATTTATACAATAAGTACATTACAAAAAATCTGGTGTGGCGCACTCACACAACTTTCCTTGCCGTTATGAAGATTGATCACCTGACGCTAGTGTTCCCGCGCATCTCAAGTCTACTATTCAGTGATTTGAGCCAGCTGGTGACAGGGTAATAACGCTGGAGACACACATGAGGTCTGCTATCTCTTCATAGTGAATGATTTAATAGAATCAACAATAATTTGCAATTGAATAATCACATTTTCTCGAATTTGAAGCTTATTTTCAATTTTAGTGGAAAATGTTACTGAACATTAATTGTAGAGATTTTCATGCACAATCTACTCCACTTGATTTTTTTCGTTTCAATTGTATCTGAAGCCTGATAATTTGGAATCTATCTGCATTGATGGGGCGAAGCTCCTGAAATTTTTACAGATATGGGACTTGTGGCAGTTGATAGAGCTTATCGATGACTATTTTAGGTATGAATTTGATCAAAATCGTTGGAGCCGTTTCCGAGAAAATCATGAAAAACCCTGTTTTTGACAAAATTTGATCGAAATTGTTCGTGTCGGATCCTTATAGTGAAAGGACCTTGAGTTCCAAATTTCAAGTCATTCCGTTTATTGGGAGATGAGATATCGTGTACACAGACGCACATACACTCATACACACACACACACACACACACACACACACACACACACACACACACACACACACACACACACACACACACACACACACACACACACACACACACACACACACACACACACACACACACACACACACACACACATATATATACATACCAATACCCAAAAACCACCTTTTTGGACTCAGGGGACCTTGAAACGTATAGAAATTTGGAAATTGGGGTACCTTAATTTTTTTCGGAAAGCAATACTTTCCTTACCTATGGTAATAGGGCAAGGAAAGTATAATGATAGGGAGAGAAAACTAAGGTGACCTTGTGCTATTCCTCTCCCAAATTTAGATAACACATAGTCCGAAACAGGTCAAGTCTTGTAGTTCTTCAATTCACAAAATTTTCAGTCCTCTAGTATTTTGAATGAAAAAGACTAAGAAATTGTCAAAAACCACAGATTTATTGATACTTAGAAAGACTGACAAAGGTCGGATAGAGATTGACAATGGTGTAATAACCGAAACCGGTCTTTCTGAGTATCAATAAATCTGTGTTTTTTTTACAATTTCTTAGTCTTCTTCATTCAATATGGATAATTACCACAATATCAACTTCTCAATTACACAAAAAGCTCTAGTATCCTCACAAAGTGGATTTTCAAATTTAGATGCTTCAAAACTAAACATAAAAGAGATATTTCACATTTTTATAACTAAAATAGGAAATTTTCACATATTGGAAATATTATTTTGAAGAATTACGAAAAACAAACTTAAGTTATTGCTATCCTTGTCTCTCATTCAACAAAGAAGATAGCGCTATCTCTTCCTCGCTTTACTCTGTTGCCAGATCGTATTTTAACCATATACAATGAATGATTAATCAACATAATATTTTTAATCTTGATTATGAAATTATTGAGAAATATACTTTCTTGCTTAATAGAATATAATTGATTATTTTAAACGTGAATGGACAGTTAATATTACATGAAATATCGAGGACCGAGCTTCGCTCTGGAGTACAAAAGCATAAAAAATGTATTACAAAAGAAGAAATTATAATAACATCCTTACAGAAAAGTTCTATCTAATCACAGTAAATTGAGTTTAATTCCCAGAAGAATGCAATAATTTCCCTCACATAGGTGCACAAAAGCCAGTTAAATTTTAATCCTGATTAACTTCACGTGAACCAAATCAGAGAAGACCATTTCAAAAAGATGGATCTACTGGAATTAATCAGGATTGAGAATAACCCAGCTTTTTTGCAACCGGCACTAAGTACCTGATTGAATGATTACAAAAGTTCAACAGCTGAGTCATAATTTTGACACAGTCCCACACACATGAACTCGTTCACTCACCTCCATCACCAACAGACGACGAAATAATATTATCATCTGTTTTTCCAAGGATGAATAATTATTATCCTTTTGACATCCTTCAGCGAGTTTTCTCAGGGATGAGACCTAGTGCAATCGAATCTTTATAATTATTATAAACCTACTATCATAGAGAAACAATAGCGTGAGTAGATATCCCATGGTATAGGGAATTTATGTCGCAACTTTTACTGTTATCTCAAGCCGATTACTGTTGATTATTGTCAATTTTTACTGTTTTGTTGGGGTGATAGTGTATGAACGGCACAATTTGAGAGACTACCAGCGTCACACAGCTGCATAGGAAAGAACTATGTGAACTATCGGCTTGGGATAACAGTAAAACTTGCGACATAAACGCCCTATACCATGGGATATCTATGCTATCGTTTCTCTATGCTACTATGTTCTGAATTCCATGAGAATCGTTAGAGCCGTTTTCGAGATCCGGTGAAATACAAGCATAAAACATCTAAACATCCAAACATATAAACAGAAGTTGCTCGTCTAATAGTATAGGATAAACCGATATCAGTTACCGTCTATAGAAGGCATTGACAAGACAGAGGTACGGCAACGCCGTTCTCTTATCATTCTCCACTGCCATTATAACGTGGACCTCACTACCTAGGTATTTTCAATTAATGATATAGAATCTCCTATTATCATCAACTAGCAGGTAACCCGTGCTCCGCAAGGGTCTAATTTGAAACTTGACAAAATGAGATCTTGAGAATCTAAAACAGATCTATAGCCTAACCATCCTCGGTAAATTGAGAATGTATATGCGAAAATTCAAGCCAATCAGTTGCGTAGCTCGTGAATTTCCTATCCCGTGAATTTTCGTTTCAATGTATTATAGATCTCAACCATCATCTAATTGATCGAGCGAAGTGAGGTCTAAGATTCAAGTCGACGGTTTGGCATTTCTCTTAATGTTTAAATGTTTGAATGTTTGAATGTTTGAAAGTTTGAATGTTTGAATGTTTGAATGTTTGATGTTTGAATGTTTGAATGTTGAATGTTTGAATGTTTGAATGTTTGAATGTTTGAATGTTTGAATGTTTGAATGTTTGAATGTTTGAATGTTTGAATGTTTGAATGTTTGAATGTTTGAATGTTTGAATGTTTGAATGTTTGAATGTTTGAATGTTTGAATGTTTGAATGTTTGAATGTTTGAATGTTTGAATGTTTGAATGTTTGAATGTTTGAATGTTTGAATGTTTGAATGTTTGAATGTTTGAATGTTTGAATGTTTATATGTTTATATGTTGCGCATTTACGGCGAAACGCGGTAATAGATTTTCATGAAATTTGACAGGTATGTTTCTTTTCTAATTGCGCGTCGACGTATATACAAGGTTTTTGAAAATTTTGCATTTCAAGGATAATATAAAAGGAAAAAAGGAGCCTCCTTCATACGCCAATATTAGAGTAAAGATCAGACTGTAGAATAATTCATACACATCAGCTGACAAGTGATTACACAGATGTGTGGAGAAGCCAGTCTATTGCTGTATTTCCATAAGGTCTATAGTTTCAATCAGGTACTTGTGGATGAGAATACTGCGTGAGGTCTACTGTTCACAGAACTACTAGTAATACGCGTATATATTAAATTATAATCTATAACTCTCCATTAAACCTTTGTCATTTGTGGAGAAAAAATCATTGAGAAATATCTTAAAACCAGTTATGATGATATTTTTGTTTATTTGAAGATCTTCCTTCTCCTTTTTAACCTTTATTTTTTTCTACCAATTCTTCATTTTGTTTTTATCTGGAGCAAGGAGCTGAAAGGGGCCATTTATTGAATTTGTATGAGAGGATAGAATAGCGTTGAGGCGAATAATCGGCTTTGTAGCCCGTGAGGCTGCCTCAAGGCACTTTTACCTCACCTCACAGCTAAGCTCCTCACTATCTCTTTCTAACTCTCTCTCTAGTGGAAGAGAGCTAGTGGGGAGGATATTTTTAATATTCTTTCTGAAGAATGGACATTGATATGTCCAAAGCTCCGCCAATTTATGTAGATGCATAACAATATAATTACCTAACTTATAGTTATTTACAAATTGCTTTTTCATATCATATACAGTTCAATAATTATTTTCTTAGTCTATATTATGTAGATTCATCTATAATTTTGCTGTACTGTAAGCTATTGTATATAAGTGTATAAGCCAGTATATATTGTTGTAATCTACATGAATAAAGTAATCAATCTCTCTCTCACTCTTCTTATAGAAGATAACTCTATATATAACTTCTTATAGAAGATAATATTCTATAACTCTCCGTTATAGAATAAATTGTATATAAACTCTTGTTATTTTAATTATCCTCTGCATACTGCTGTATATTACTGAAAGTTGATAACTCTGATCTACTTTCAGCCTACTCCATTTTATCAATCAATATTTTTTGATCTTATCTACCTATATGATTATTTTACTTTATCAATTTTCTGTTTTTTTTTCTCTTGAATATTCATGTTAATTGAAACTTTTACAATATTTCCATTTATGAATGAATCCTCAGTTTTATTAATGAAATTAACGTTTTGGTAGAGAGTTAGTGGGTAGGATATTTTTAATATTCTTTCCAAAGAATGGACATTGATATGTCCAAAGCTCCGCCAATTTATGTAGATGCATAACAATATAATTATCTATAGTTACTACAAATTGCTTTTTTCATATCATATACAGTTCAATAATTATTTTCTAGTAAATTCATCTATAATTTTGCTGTATTGTAAGCTATTGTATATAAGTGTCCAAAGCTCCGCCAATTTATGTAGATGCATAACAATATAATTACCTAACTTATAGTTATTATTTACAATTGCTTTTTCATATCATATACAGTTCAATAATTATTTTCTTAGTCTATATTATGTAGATTCATCTATAGTTTTGCTGTACTGTAAGCTATTGTATATAAGTGTATAAGCCAGTATATATTGTTGTAATCTACATGAATAAAGTAATCAATCTCTCTCTCACTCTTCTTATAGAAGATAACTCTATATATAACTTCTTATAGAAGATAATATCTATAACTCTCCGTTATAGAATAAATGTATATAAACTCTTGTTATTTTAATTATCCTCTGCATACTGCTGTATATTACTGAAAGTTGATAACCCTGATCTACTTTCAGCCTACTCCATTTTATTAATCAATATTTGATCTTATCTACTTATATGATTATTTTACTTTATTAATTTTCTGTTTTTTTTTCTCTTAAATATTCATGTTAATTAAAAATTTTACAATATTTCCATTTATAGATAAATCCTCAGTTTTATTAATGAAATTAACATTTTAGTAGAGAGTTAGTGGGATGATATTTTTTAATATTCTTTTCAATAATGGACATTGATATTTCCAAAGCTCCGCCAATTTATGTAGATGCATAACAATATAGTTATCTATTGTTGTTATATTACAAATTGCTTTTTCATATCATTTACAGTTCAATAATTATTTTCCCAGTTTAAATGATGTAAAAAATTCATCTATAATTCTGCTGTATTGTAAGCTATTGTATATAAGTGTATAAGCCAGTATATATTGTAATCTACATAAATAAAGTACTCAATCAATCAATCTTCTTTCCTTGTCCCTCCATTATATATTTTTACCAATTCAATTATTCTCCTTTTCTTATTATTGGATTATTGTGTCAAGAGTAAAATGTATCTCTTTTCTGTATAGGACTACTTGTAATATAAATATAAAGGAAATAAAAACCTCAGTACGCTTTTTTTGAAATATTTTATCACATGTCTCGGACATTGATGCCATTTTCAAGTCATGTTGAAACATGTTGTGATAAAATATTTCAAAAAACGCGTACTGAGGTTTTTATTTTCTTCATATTTATAAAATGTATGTATATTTACTACTAGCCGTCAGGCTCGCTTCGCTCGCCATATCCGTCTAGCCAGGGGGCTCCGCCCCCTGGACCCCTGACTGGATCGTCCAAGAATGAGATCAGAAAGCTCGCTTCGCTCGCCTGCATTTTTCATTTGGGCATTTTTATCATATGTTAGGACAATCCAGTCGGGGGTCCAGACTAAACGGCTGGCTAAACGGATATGGCGAGCGAAGCGAGCCTGACGGCTAGTAATATAATATTCCCAGGATTGAAGTAGCAGTGCCCAATCAATTTTTCCGCGATAAATACATTTGAATCTTCAACTTGGTGCCAACCTAACAAAGTTAACTCAACTTAATGTCAACCTGAAAAAATTATTAATTTAGTTGCCAGTTAACAACTGTTTCGAAGAGGTACTCTATCTAGATTATAGTTCTATAGTAACATATGATATGGAAATTTCAATTATAATAAGAGATTAGGAGAAGAAGAATATACATGCTAAAAGACGAACTTTAAACCCTTAAAAACAACCCTTAGATTAAAAATATTGCCAAAAGATTTCTTGGTGCGCCTCTAAAGGGCCAACTGAACATACCTACCAAATTTGAACGTTTTTGGTCCGGTAGATTTTTAGTACTGCGAGTGAGTGAGTGAGTGAGTGAGTGCCATTTCGCTTTTATATATATAGATAGATTAAGATATCGTCTCATATTTGTTGGATTCCGTTGTGGTACTAATTGATTTCTGTTGTTTTGTTGACAGGGAAGCTACCAAAATGGACCACTTACAGATTTTGGATAGTCTTCTGAAAAAGGACTACGATAGGAGAGCGACACCCACGAACCATCTCAGTAAGTACAAACAAAATAATATTATAATATTCCAATCCTCCAATTTTCCATAACATAGAATCTAATAATTTAATGTAGAACCAGTACATCTTGGAATACACCAGATGCTCGATAAAGAATGTCTCCATTATTCTTTTGTATCTCCTGAATAAAATATCCAACATTGTTGAAACGTTTTCTGAAAACAAAAGAAAAAAATTGAGCCAATAGCAAGCAGTTAGGACTGGAATCAGTAACTCTAGTTGCTAAACCATTATTAATTATTCACAGCCATTTGCTGTCAGCACTTTTCTTCTTCTTCTCCTTCTTCTTCTTCTTAGCCTTCTTCTTCTTCTTCTTCTTCTTCTTCTCCTTCTTCTTTCATTTCATCCTCTTGATTCATTCTGTGATTTCTTCCTCTTCTTCTAAAACGTCTGCTCCTCCTTCTCCTTCACTTCCTCCACTTTCTTCATTTGTTTATTCTTCATCTTCTTCACATTCTTCTTCTTCTTCGTTTCCTTCACCTTCCTCATCTCCTCCTTCTTCTCCTTTTTCTTCTATCCCATCCTTCCGATTCATTCTGTGACCTCTTCCTCTTCTCTGAAACGTCTGCTCCTCCTTCTCCTTCACTTCCTCCATTTTCTTCTTTTGTTTATTTTTTCTTCTTCTCTATCTTCTTCTTCTTCTTCGTTTCCTTCACATTCCTCATTCCCACCTTCTTTTTCTTTCTCTTCTTTCCCATCCTTCTGATTCATTCTGTGACTTCTCCCTCTTCCTCTGAAACGTCTCCTCCTCCTTCTTCTTCTTCTTCTTCCTCATAATTTATTTTTTTTAATAATCTTTCTGATACTTTCACAGTTTCTATTGGTTTAATCAACCTTGTTTCTGTTTTTATTTTCACCATAGCTTCTGATCCTTTCATTTTCTCTCCTTCTTCCACTTTCTCTCCTACCTGTTTTCTATCCTCTTTTTCTCTCCTGGTTCTCAGCCGTTGAAAGCACTTGAACTGTTTGTTGATCGTAGTTCGATTAATGAAACTTTAAAAAGCAGCTGAATATTTACGAGGAGGCACTCCATTGTTCTACTACTCTATGCCATGAAATGGCCTCCTCCTCCTCCTTCTTCTACACCTCCTCCTCCTCCACCCCGTTCACCCCTCCTCCTCATCCTTCTCCTTCTTTTGGTAGAGAGTTAGTGGGAAGAATACTTTCAATATTCTCTGCGAAGAATGGACATTGATATGTCCAAAGCTCCGCCAATTTATGTAGATGCATAACAATACTATCTATTTTATCTATAGTTATTACAAATTGTTTGTTTTTCATATCATATAGTCTACAGTTCAATAATACAGTTCAATAATTATTTTCTTAGCCTATATTATGTAAATTCATCTATAATTTTGCTGTAAGCTATTGTATATATTGTATATAATGTAAGCTATTGTATATAAGTTTATAAGCCAGTATATATTGTAATCTACATAAATAAAGTACTCAATCAATCTATCAATCTCTTTCTCCTCCTCTTCTCCTTCTTCTCCTTCTCCTCCTTCTCCTCCTTCTCCTCCTTCTCCTCCTTCTTCTCCTTCTCCTCCTTCTCCTCCTTCTTCTCCTTCTCCTCCTTCTCCTCGTCAACCTCCACCTCCTGCTCGACCCCACTCATTCTCTCTCTCTCCCTCAATTACTCATTTCCTCTGTCTCACACTCTCTCTTCCCCTTCTCAATCAATCATTTTCTCTTTCTCTCTCTCGTTTCTTTCAATCAATGGTGTATTCTACTTTTCTTCCTCCTCCTCCTCCTCCTCCTCCACCACCTCCACCACCTCCTCCTCGACCCCACTAATTCTCTCTCTCTCTCCCTCAATTACTTTTCTTTCTCTCCTCACTCTCTCTTTCACTACTCAATGAATCATTCTCGGTCTCTGTCTCTCTTCCTCTGTCTCCCTCCCCTCTGTTTCTCTCTCGTCTCTCTCAACGGTGCAATAAAAGAAATTACTCGTTTCTTTCGTTTCCAAATTGATGTGCCCTTCTGCAGAATAGCACAGCTGTTGCAAATGTGTATTGTTTCTTATGCTGGAGAAATTAGTCTAGAGTCCAGATCATTAAGTACTGGTCATGAATATTCTGATTCGAAAAAACCTAAAACCCAAAGTTCAATGCAAATTTGTATTGGGGTTGATATTGAAAGTAGTTTTAAATGTTCAAAGAACTATCGTTTGATGATAAGTGATATTGTTCAAAGAACTATCGTTTGATGATAGGTGATATTGTTCAAAGAACTATCGTTTGATGATAAGTGATATTGTTCAAAGAACTATCGTTTGATGATAAGTGATATTGTCAAAGAACTATCGTTTGATGATAAGTGATATTGTTCAAAGAACTATCGTTTGATGATAAGTGATAAAGTTCAAAGAACTATCGTTTGATGATAAGTGATATTGTTCAAAGAACTATCGTTTGATGATAAGTGATATTGTTCAAAGAACTATCGTTTGATGATAAGTGATATTGTTCAAAGAACTATCGTTTGATGATAAGTGATATTGTTCAAAGAACTATCGTTTGATGATAAGTGATATTGTTCAAAGAACTATCGTTTGATGATAAGTGATTGTTCAAAGAACTATCGTTTGATGATAAGTGATATTGTTCAAAGAACTATCGTTTGATGATAAGTGATATTGTTCAAAGAACTATCGTTTGATGATAAGTGATATTGTTCAAAGAACTATCGTTTGATGATAGGTGATATTGTTCAAAGAACTATCGTTTGATGATAAGTGATATTGTTCAAAGAACTATCGTTTGATGATAAGTGATATTGTTCAAAGAACTATCGTTTGATGATAAGTGATATTGTTCAAAGAACTATCGTTTGATGATAAGTGATATTGTTCAAAGAACTATCGTTGATGATAAGTGATATTGTTCAAAGAACTATCGTTTGATGATAAGTGATATTGTTCAAAGAACTATCGTTTGATGATAAGTGATATGTTCAAAAAACTATCGTTTGATGATAAGTGATATGTTCAAAGAACTATCGTTTGATGATAAGTGATATTGTTCAAAAAACTATCGTTGATGATAAGTGATATTGTTCAAAGAACTATCGTTTGATGATAAGTGAATTGTTCAAAAAACTATCGTTTGATGATAAGTGATATTGTTCAAAGAACTATCGTTTGATGATAAGTGATATTGTTCAAAGAACTATCGTTTGATGATAAGTGATATTGTTCAAAGAACTATCGTTTGATGATAAGTGATATTGTTCAAAGAACTATCGTTTGATGATAAGTGATATTGTCCAAAGAACTATCGTTTGATGATAAGTGATATTGTTCAAAGAACTATCGTTTGATGATAAGTGATATTGTTCAAAGAACTATCGTTTGATGATAAGTGATATTGGATAAAATATTAAGAGTAAATATTTATTTCTACATTGATATAGTGAGGTCCACGTTATAATGACAGTATTTGATCAACTTTGGTTTTGCTATCCTTGTCTATCATTCGAAAAAGCCGGTGGTACTATCCTTTTATAGGATTATAACATGGACCACACTATAGATACAATATAATTCTCAACTATGAATGATTGGGGAAGGAACAACAGGCTTTTAAAGCCCAAAACTGTTCCTTTCCCAAATTTGGATAGAAATTGTCCAAAAATAGGTTATGTTTATCATTTAATAAGTTTTGTCCAATTTTGAGTCCAGAATATTTATGAACTCATTTTCAATTCAATTCAAAATTTACTTTTCCTCCACCTACTGTCAAAAGTACTTACTTCACTCCCTGAAACATGATACTAAAGTGTCACTTTTTCGCTCTCGGTACTAAAAAACAGAAAAACTCCCTAGGGAGTAAAAGTGACTCCATTTAAATTACATGGGAAGCATCTCTGTTTTAAAAACGTACATTTGGAATAGGTCAGAAGGTCTAAGCTCAGATGAGGAAGCATATAGAGTAGTCATTAAACCAACTAAATTCAATACCTTAACCAGACATTTGATCGGTATATAAAATTCTATATATATGTTTATATGCTGAAATTATTATTACAAACTTCATATCACTATACTAGAAAAAATTTATATATTTTTTCCTTTTATTCCGTGTTATTCAAAATATCAGCCAACGAATATCACTTATTAACTAATCAAATTTGAAACGGGAACTTCATCATAGCTGTAGTTTTGGCTGTCATTGTTGTTACAACTTAGCCGACAGATAGTGCTGTCGGAGGAGAACTGTGATTTCAAGCCAGCTGTTTCTGTTTACTTTTTAGATCATGTTATAACACATTGTTTGGTCACATACGTTTTTAAAAATTATTTTATTAGCAGTTTTTATAAAAATGTAGGTGGAGGAAAAATGTTGTGTACATCACGAGTGAAAAATGTTTTTTCTCCCTCAGGAAAATTGTTGCCCTCGGCTTCGCCTCGGCTTCAAACTTTTCCCTCAGGGAGAAAAAACAGCACTTTTCACTCTAGATATACAAATAACTATATTTTGCATATCAATACAAAAATTATGATAAAAAATATTTTAATTGATTATTTTGAATAAGAATGAACAATTAATATTACATCAGATATACCGGTATCAGCAGCTATTCTCTATGGAAGGCAGAGAATCGGCAACGCTATCTTCCTACACTGCCATTATATTACTGCTATTACTGCTTGGACCTCACTGTATCTTTGATGATACCAGAGCTTTATATTCTTTAAAAAGAATAAATAATTATTAGTGTCTTAATTTTGATAAAACTGCCTTACCCTAAAAAATTTATATTTTTCAACTCACACTCATTTTAGAAAAAAAATCGGCAAGACGGGAAGTTATTTGATTAGGATAACCTCAAAAAACCTCTCTAATCTACGTTTCAGTCTGTAGTTTTCTGCTCGTAAGCAGGTCCTTCTATATGGCAGCAGCCCTCCACTCTCTTCTATTCTCTGCCAGTCGGTTCGTTGCATAGTAGCTCATCCCCTCCTTGTTGTCGTCCAACATTTTCTATCTCTTTTCCCTCTTCCTTCTTCCCTGAATGGTCCCCTCCATGGCATCCACCAACAAGCATTGCCGTCTCATCCAATGTCCCAGCCATCTCCTCTTTCTTTCCTTTATCACATCCAGCAGACTCCTTCCCTCCCCAACCCTCCTCAACAACTCCTCGTTTGTAACTTTATCCCTCCAACTGATCCCCTCCATCCTTCTCCATATCCACATTTCCAATGCCTCTAGCCTCCTCTTATTCTCTTATTTTGGTAGAGAGTTAGTGGGGAGGATATTTTTAATATTCTTCCCAAAGAATGGACATTGATATGTCCAAAGCTCCGCCAATTTATGTAGATGCATAACAATATGATTATTATCTATAGTTATTATATTAAAAATTGCTTTTTCATATCATATACAGTCAATAGTTATTTTCTTAGTCTATATTATGTAAATTCATCTATAACTTTGCTGTATTGTAAGCTATTGTATATAAGTGTATAAGCCAGTATATATTGTAATCTACATAAATAAAGTACTCAATCAATCAATCAATCAATTCTCCTTTCTCAGCGTCCAAGTTTCTGCACCATACAGTGCCACACTCCAAACATAGCACTTTATTAGCCTTTTCCTTAGTGTCTTGTCCAGTTGGCTACAAAGAATTCTCTTTTTCTTATTGAATGCTGTTTTTGCCATAGCAATTCTAACTTTGATTACTTTGTTGCATTTCATATCCTCTTCCATTATGCTTCCTAAATACTTGAAAGATGATACCTGTTCCAACTGTTCACCCTCCAGTACAGCATTCCCCATTCTTGCTCTCCCTGCACCAATTCTCATTCACTTTGTCTTCCTGACGTTTATCCTCTTCCCATACCTCTCACAAGCCTCATTCACATCTCTCAACATTCCATTCATCATTGTCCAGCTATCAGCCAGGATCGCCATATCATCTACGTTTGAATATGTTTTAAATCTGGATTTTCGCTGAATATTAACTATTTGAATATCTTAAACTTCTTAACCTGAATCAAATAATTTTCAATCAAACCACTTTGATTTTCAAACAATCCCATGATTTTCCCCCACCCTAAATTCCTCCCCCCCATTTCGAATGCCCTCTCATCAATTATGACGTCATTTATAATCACAGAGGTCCGCTCCAGAACAGGTCATTTCCTGAAACATGAGGGCTGTTGCTAATCATTTATTCCGTCATGCAAGCTCCGGCATGTAACATTATTCCGTTCCACTGCCATTTGTGTATTTTGGTCGGTTCCACAACCCATTTGTGTATTTATGTATCTGTGTATCCGTGTATATAATATGTACTCCCGTACTTGTGTATTAGTGTATTTGTGTATTCAGCTCCTTTGTGTGCCAATTCATGGTAAAGTTTGAGGTAGACATGTTGCGTTTGACACCTAGAGGTATTGACACATTTGAAATATGTAAAAGATCTGACATATTTTTTGTCAAATTCAGGTTTGACATATTTATTTTTTATAAATTAAAAAGAGGTGTAGCAAGTGCGGTAATAGGTTGACAATAGAGATTGTGACGTATTTAGGAGCTTTGATATATTTTTCCGATTGGGAAAGTAGGTATAGCAGTTATAGTAATAGGATCACAATGTGGTTTGTGACATTTGAAAGCTCTGATTTTTTTTCTCATGGGGAAGTGGGTATAGAAAGAGTGTTAATAGGCCCACAAGTTTTTGACATAGATTATTTAGAAGTTATATTTTTTTGTATCATACTGTACATGTGAATGAATAAGGCTTAATATGCAACTAATTAAAATGTAAAACATTTGGAGGCTGATTTTTTTTGTAGCATATAGGATAATATAATATATAATATGGGGGCACCGAGCTTTGCTCGTTATTTTTATTTATTGATGAACAGAACACAATTCTCTAAATGATGTGTTTTTTCCAGCGGCTATAGTCATCTTATGAATTTCGGGGATGCGATATTTGATTTTCACATACTCACTTTTTAATATCCACAGCTGTTTCAGCCAAGATGAATTATCCTTTTAATGTCGTTCAGCGAGTTTTCCCAGGATGAGACCTAGTGCAATCGAATCTTTATTTCATAAACCTCTATGTTCCAAATTTCGTGAAAATCGTTGGAGCCGTTTTCGAGATCCGTTAAACATACATAACAATACATAAAAATAGCCAGATATATAAATACAGAAATTGCTCGCTAAATAATGCATAGATTATGTATCATGATGCGTTCATGTTTGGACGTTACTACTTTGCAGGTTTTTGCCTCATTCATGGGGTGTTAATGTACAACTAATTGAAAGAACTGCATAATTTATAAAATATTCATGAACAAAATGGTAGATCAAAGAGGCTTGGAAGAGAGAGGCTTATTAGAACAGCTGTATTTGTACAGAAACAGTAGGATACAGATATAACTAGTAGTTCTGTGAACAGTAGACCTCACGCAGTATTCTCATCCACAAGTATCTGATGTCACCTGTTCTAGTTGATTCAGTTGAATCACAATTCACAGTTGAATCATATTTACTCTTAAAAACTGATTTGTTTGTTTTCTCAAGATCAAAAACTCACTTATGTTAATAAACTCAGATCACGTTTGATTTGTACCCCATATGATGATTAAACCTGATAATTGAGAATCTAGAATCAAACTTTGCATAGATGGGGCGGAGCTCCTGAAATTTTCACAGATATGGGACTTGAGGTAGTTGATAGAGCTTATCGATGACTATTTTAGGTATGAATTTGATCAAAATCGTTGCAGCCGTTTCCGAGAAAATTACGAAAAACCCTGTTTTTGACAACATTTTCGCCATTTCAGCCGCCATCTTGAATTGCATTTGATCGAAATTGTTCATGTCGGATCCTTATAGTGAAAGGACCTCAAGTTCCAAATTTCAAGTCATTCGGTTATTGGGAGATGAGATATCGTGTACACAGACGCACATACACTCATACACACACACACACACACACACACACACACACACCACACACACACACACACCACACACACACAACATACAAACAATACCCAAACCAGTTTTTTGAACTCAGGGGACCTTGAAACATATAGAAATTTAGAAAGTGGGTACCTTAATTTTTTTCGGAAAGCAATACTTTCCTTACCTATGGTAAAAGGGCAAGGAAAGTAAAAACTGATTTGTTTTCTCCAAGATCAAAAACTCACTTATGTTAATAAACTCAGATTACGTTTGAATTTGTATCTCATATGATGATTAATTTATCCAGTATCGTGATAATCTTTCCATCTGATGTAAATATTTCTCAACTATTTTAAAATTAATTTTTTCTAATCAAAAATATTATAATTTCTTCAGCATTAATTTAATCATTTTTTATTTTATTTTCAATCATCTATTAAATGTTTTTTATAAATGTAAGAATAATGATAATGATGGGCACACATCATATAAAATATTGAAACCCTACCTTATAGAAATAGACACGGCCAGACATCTGTGTAATGCATGCAATGAATAATCCACTTGTCAGCTGATTGATTATGAATAATTCTATAGTCTGATTGATCCTATCTTCGAAGTAGATGATATAGTGATATCAGAGTATGGAGGAATTCCTTTTCTTTACATATTATCCTTAAAATGCAAAATTTTAAAGAGCCGTGTGTATACATCGACGCGCAGTTGAAAAGGGAATATTCCTCCCAAATCTCATCGAGTTCTATCAACGCGTTTGGCCGTAATCGCGTTACATACAGACAGACAAGAGCAAATCGAGTTGAAACATAGACATTACTACGTGCGGTCAATAAGAATAAGTATAGCACCAGCTTATGGAAAGCGAAATACGCATGTATGTGGCGCATAAGTCTGTACGCACCTTTATTATGGTGCATAGAAGGTTCTAGAATCCTAGGGCCGGTTTCCAAGCTCGGGATTTAGCAAAGCTCTAGACTTTAAACAGCTGGAGTCAGAAAATTGGCTTTTCGAAAAGGGGCGTAGTCGCAGTCGCAGTAAATTAAATTTCGAAAAAGTAGGAAATTGAACACAAAATGAAATAAAGAGAGGATAGTGTGAAGTTTCAGCTATTTTGAATCGTTTAGAGATGTTTCATTTTGTTAAGGGAAACCGTTTCCAGTTATAGAAATGGGAGAATAAAGGTTATCATAAAAATCTGGTGCGGCGCACTCACACAACTTTCCTTGCCGTTATGAGAATTGATCACCTGACGCTAGTGTTCCCGCGCATCTCAAGTCTACTATTCAAAGATTTGAGCCAGCTGGTGACAGGACTATAACACTGAAGACACACGAGGTCTGCTATCTCTTCATAGTGAATGATTTTATAGAATCAACAGTTGCCAACAGTTTGCAATATTGAAATAATAACATTTTCTCGAATTTCGAGCTTATTTTAACTTTTAGGTGAAAATGTTACTGAACATTAATTGTAGAGATTTTCATGCTCAATCTTTTCGAATTTTTTGTTTAAATTGTATCTGAAACCTGATAATTGAGAATCTAGAATCAAACTTTGCATAGATGGGGCGGAGCTCCTGAAATTTTCACAGATATGGGACTTGCGGCAGTTGATAGAGCTTATCGATGACTATTTTAGGTATAACTTTAATCAAAATCGTTGGAGCCGTTTTCGAGAATATCACGAAAACCCCTGTTTTTGACAACATTTTCGCCATTTCAGCCGCCATCTTGAATCGCATTTGATCGAAATTGTTCGTGTCGGATCCTCATATTGTAATGAGCTTACGTTCCAAATTTCAAGTCATTCCGTTAATTGGGAGATGAGATATCGTGTACACAGACGACACATACACTCACACACACACACACACACACACACACCACACACACACACACCACACACACACACACACACACACACACACACACACACACACACCACACACACCACACTCACACACACCACACACACACATACAGACCAATACCCAAAAACCACTTTTTTGGACTCAGGGGACCTTGAAACGTATAGAAATTTAGAAATTGGGGTACCTTAATTTTTTTCGGAAAGCAATACTTTCCTTACCTATGGTAATAGGGCAAGGAAAGTAAAAACTACGACTACGCCCCGTTTTGGAAAGCCAATTTTTTGACTCCAGCTGTTTAAAGTCTGAAACTTTCCGAGCTTCCGAGCCGGAAACTGGCCCTTAGAAATTTATGTAAGAGATATTATAACTCAAACACAAATAGACAAACTTCTATTGTCATCAATATAGTTCACCCTAGTTCACCACCTAAAAGACACTGATACGGAATTTATATTATAATTTATTTATATTATATTTATGAAACGATATAGGTTTCTCTGTGGCTTCAAGCAATAAATCACTGATAATATAAGCTGCACTTTCAAAAATGAAAAATACTCCCCCTTTCAAAAAAGCAGCAGAATTTAGTGTGATATAGGCAGCTACTCAGTTCCTATAAAAAGAGAATAAATATCCCTTCCCCTGGATTCTTTTTTGGAATTATCACTTGATTTATGTGACATCTTTATTGAGCCCTTGAGGGATTATAATACTGTTGGACTCACTTGAAATTGTCAGCAAACCTCATTGATAACATTTATGATTCCCATTAAACCAATGCTGACAGACTATCAAACGAAACGAAGTCTGAAATCCTCAAGGACTTGAAAAGACTGCTTGAAATTTACTTTCACTTTCTTTACTTACTCACTGATCTACTCACTTCTTACTTATGTCAGCTAGATTTAAAGTTTCGAACATTCAGAGCTAATTTGTTACTGTAGACCTAATATATTGATCTATATTATATAAAAGCGAAATGGCACTCACTGAATGACTGACTGACTCACTCACTCGCAGTACTAAAAATCTACCGGACCAAAAACGTTCACATTCGGTAGGTATGTTTAGTTGGCCCTTTAGAGGCGCACTAAGACCGGATTTTGAAAAATTTCCAAAGATACGCCCAAAATCTGCGTTTTTCCAGCATTTTTTTAGCGTTTTCTCAGTTTTATCGAGAACAAATGAGCAGAAAATGTTCAAATTTAGTACAGAAGCTCAGCTGGGTGTAATATTGTTGTGTCTAAATGAATTTGCAATAACGTCAAAGATACGCCCAAAATTAGCGTTTTTTTCTGCTTTTTCTCAGCTTTATCGAGAACAAATGTACAGAAATTGTTCAAATCTACTACAGAAGCTCAGCTGGGGTGTAATAATGTTGTGTTGGAAAGAATTTGAAATAACGCCAAAGATACACCCAAAATTAGCGTTTTCTCAGTTCTTTCATCAAGTAATAGACAGACAATTTTCAAATTTGGTACAGAGGTTTAGTTAGGGTCTGAAAATTTTGTGATGAGGTGACTTTAATATTTCATCAAAGATACGCCCAAAATCATTGTTTTTCCAACGTTTTTCTCAGCTTTTCTGCGTTTTCTCAGTACTTTGACTTTCTGATGGAATGAAGCATGATGAAATTAAAAATGCAGGCGAGCGAAGCGAGCCCGCTGATCTCATTCTTGGACGATGCAGTCGGGGGTCCAGGGGGCGGAGGCCCCTGGCTAGACGGATATGGCGAGCAAAGCGAGCTTGACGGCTAGTATTACATATATAAACCTTTATCAGCTACCGTCTATAGAAGACATTGACAAGACCGAGGATCGGCAACGTTGTTCTGTCATCTTTCTTCACTGCCATTATAGCGTGGACCTCACTACACTCTACTCTGCAGGTGAAAATGCAAAAATCGAGGAACTCCTACTATGAGCAATACAAACACGTGCAATTTTAAAGATCTGGTACTTGTGAATCACTGAGAAATTCTGTTTAAGCTGTTTTATTCTGTTTCCAACGGTGAAAATGATTGTTTTCCATTCTGCTACTGTTCTAGAAATTTCCATTGAGAGATGAAAAAGAATTTGGAAAGAATTTTACGTGCGAGAATTTCTAGAGATGAGACAGAGTGAATTTCTGAAAAGAGGTGTTTGCTGGAGAGATAGATAGTTGGAGAAGGAGAAGAAGTCTGAGAGAGACAGGGTGGGAGAGGAAGATTGATTGATTGATTGATTGATTGAGTACTTTATTTATGTAGATTACAATATATACTGGCTTATACACTTATATACAATAGCTTACATTACAGCAAAATTATACATGAATTTACATAATATAGACTAAGAAAATAACTATTGAACTGTATATGATATGAAAAAGCAATTTGTAATATAATAACTATAGATAATAATCATATTGTTATGCATCTACATAAATTGGCGGAGCTTTGGACATATCAATGTCCATTCTTTGGGAAGAAAGAAGAGAGAGAGAACGAGAGAGAGAGTGAGAGAGAGAAGGTGAGAAAGAGATAGAGCGAGAGAGTGAAAGAGAGGAGTGCAAAATAATGCTTGAGATTGAGAGATAATATTTGATAAACAGAAACATATTATTAAAGAGGAATACAAAATGCCAGAGATTCCCAAAGAAATACATGAGAGAGGAAAGGAAGAGCTAGAGAGGAAAAGAGAAAGAGTGAGACATAGAAGATGTGAGAGAGAGTGGGTGAGAGGGGAGATAGTGAGAGAGATTAGATTAGATTAGATTGTGTTTCTTATTCATAATAAATGACTATTACTTGACTGGATTTTTACTGTTATTAATTTATTATTCACTAGTAGCTATCCCGTGCTCCACGGGTCCATTTTCAAAATTGACAAACTGAAAACTTGACTGAATGAGAATAAATATTGAAGAATTGAGAATAGGCCTATAACCATCCTTGGTTAATAGAAAATTTCAAGTTAATCAGTTGAGTAGATCAGACGTGATGATGCGTCATTCATGAAATTTTTCTATCCCGTACGCGTATAATCCAGTTCTTTCCTTTATTATGTAGTAGTAATAGTATATTATCATATATTTATCATTATTATTATTGTTATATTTTTCCTTCAACAGTATAGATTACTATTTATTTATTAGGATAAACTTAAAACTATGATTGTTTCATTATATAATGCTCTCGAATAGAGATAGATATACTGGATTCATTGCATTGCAGATCATGTATACTAAGGTTCACGTTATAATGACAGAGACGAAAGATAGGAGAACAACGTTGCCGATCCTCCGTCTTGTCAATGCCTTCTATTGAAGGTAGCTGATACAGGTTTATTGATGTAATATTAACTGTTCATTCTCGTTTAAAATTATCAATCATATTTTATTATAAGCAATAAATTATATTTTTCAATAATTTCATATTGAATTTTCATAATTGAGATAGAATATTTTGTTAATTAATCATTGTTAAAATACGATCTAGCAACAGAGCAAAGCGAGAAAGAGATAGCTCTATCCGCTTTGTTGAATGATAGACAAGGATAGCAATACCATTTCCAATCAAACACTGCCATTATAACGTGGACCTCACTATAGGAGAGGAGAACCAATAATATATTATATTTTTCAATAATTTCATAATTAAGAGCAATAATTTAGGCAACATAGCAGAGCTAGAAAGAGATAGCTCTATCCGCTTTGTTGATTGATAGACAAGGATTGCAATACCATTTCCAATCAAACACTGCCATTATAACGTGGACCTCACTATAGGAGATGAGAACCAATAATATATTATATTTTTCAATAATTTCATAATTAAGAGCAATAATTTAGGCAACATAGCAGAGCTAGAAAGAGATAGCTCTATCCGCTTTGTTGAATGATAGACAAGGATAGCAATACCATTGCCATTATAACGTGGACCTCACTGTAGAAGAAAGCGATTCCTTCACGCAGAAACAAGTAACTGGTCGCTTGTAACCTTTCATTGTTGCCGGATTTCTTTTCTGTGTTCACGGTCCAGTGATTAAGGACGCCATTAAGTCACGGGCCAAAGCAACACTGCTAAATCTCATGTTGCAACATTAGTCACTGCTCCATTCTCATGTTGCTATTGGTTACCTAGATCGTATTCTCATGTTGCCACTGACTCTGATGTTGTTGTCCTATATTGAGGTCCACGTTATAATGGCAGTGGAGAGAGATAGGAGAACAGCGTCGCCGATCCTCTGTCTTGTCAATGCCTTCTCTAGATTGTAGCTAATACCGGTACATTTGATGTAATATTAGCTGTACTACATTCTTGTTTAAAATGATAGAAAAACAATAGCTCAAGTGGATATCCCATGGTATAGGGCGTTTATGTCGTAACTTCTTAATTTTTGGATAATGTAACGAAACATTCCGGCACGTTATCCTGGACTTGTTACAATTGTATGGCCCAAATATCACCCACTACTTTGTAAATAAAGCAGAGGTTGGAGGTACAGCAGTGTATTATTATCATTAAGTATTCTAAATGGTCAACTTGGTCATTTCTCTCTTCCCCTTTCTCTCTCTCTTTGGTAGAGAGTTAGTGGGGAGGATATTTTTAATATTCTTTCCGAAGAATGGACATTGATATGTCCAAAGCTCCGCCAATTTATGTAGATGCATAACAATATAATTATCTATAGTTATTATATTACAAATTACTTTTTCATACCATATACAGTTCAATAATTATTTTCTTAGTCTATATTATGTAAATTCATCTATAATTTTGCTGTATTGTGAGCTATTGTATATAAGTGTATAAGTCAGTATATATATTGTAATCTACATAAATAAAGTACTCAATCAATCAATCAATCTCTTCCTTTCTTAATTGCTCTCACACACTCTCTCTCCTTTTCTCTCGCTTCATCTATCTTACACTCTCTCTGTCACTCTTTCTCCCACACACTCTCTCTCACTCTTTCTCACCCTTCATCCCTACCACCGATCTCTCTCTACTCACTCTCTCTCTCTTTCCCGGTAGTGTGTTAATGGGAAGGATATTTTATATCCTTCTTAGAGAATCAACAATTTTTCTTTCTACATATGTCTCTCTTTCTCTCGCTCTATCTATCTTACGCTGCATCTGTCACTCTCTCTGTCACTCTGTCTCTATTTTCTCTCACTCTCTCTCACTCTGTTTCTCACTCTCTCCCCCTCCATCACACACTATCTCTCTCTCTATCCACCACTCTCTCTATTCTCTCTCACTCACCATCTCACACACTCTCTCTCACTCTCTCTCTCTCCCTCTACCACTCACTCTCTCTTTCTCACTCTCTGTATCCCTCTCTCAATCTCTCTCAAGTTCTCAACAGACTTGTTAAGTCGGTTGGCGGCATGACATTTATACAGTACATTCTCTATATGCTCTGGTTGGTGTAGGGCTTGCTTATAGCACAAAGCTGTGGCATAAACTTGTTCTGTAAGCACAAAGCTGTTGACTGGGCACAAACGAACAGCTGACGTCAGCTATAAGAAATTCATCAGCGGCGACTTGAATAACTCATTGGAGTCGTCCACTAGTCCGAAGCTCAAATTATGTCAGCTGTTTCTGTTTTGTCGACAAATTCACGGGACTTGTTGCTACACTATAGTGATAGTATTCGATTGCTATCCTTGTCTATCATTCGACAAAGCAGATATCCTTTTTCAGCTCTGCAACATTGCCAGATCAGCTTTCAACAATGTGATGAACTACCGAAATATTCCGTCTCAATTATGGGAATTAATCATTAGATCATGTGAAATATATATTTTTCTGACGAACATAATTCTATTATTTTATTATATTTATTCATTCTTTATTGATTTTTTCGCCAAACTGCACAGAAAGCAGCTGTTTTCCAGTCCCTACGTAGATCTGAAAGACATTGTTTGCAGGCGACTCTCGTCTGACGTCAGAACAGGTTTCTTTCCGGCCTAGGCCGGAAAGAGTACCCTTTCCAGCCGCTAACATGGAACTAAGAAAGGTGATCAAAAAACTTTTCATTATTTGTGTTCATTATTCAATAATTAGAACATTTATAATAATATCATCTTATTGTCATTTGAAAGAATAAAAAAGTATAAACTCAACCTCCCACATAATTGAATATTGAACATCATCTTTTAGGTTATTTAGACAAATCAGAATAAAAAATAAAAATCCTTGACAATTTCCTGATATTCAGATTACCTCAGATTTGCTAGAGCTATCACCTTCCACTTCTGCTTTCGGAAGTGCTTAGTAAACAACTATTCTCATAATGTATATTGTTTATTTTTGTGTGTGGCGAAAATAGCGTTCGCACCACGGGCAAAAATGTTTTTCCGGCTATCAATCTTTTCTAGTCCTCGGCCTACGGCCTCGGACTTGAAAACCGATTTCGAGCCGGAAAAATCTCATTTTCTGCTCTTGGTGCGAAATATACTATTTTCAATGATTTTATAATGAATTTACATAATTAAGATGAAATATTTTGTCAATTAATTATTATCAATACTACATTGTTAAAAGACGATCTGGCAACAGAGCAAATCGCGGAAGGAATAGCGCTATCCGCTTTGTTGAATGATAGACAAGGATAGCAATACCATTGCTAAACAAACACTGCCATTATAACGTGGACCTCACTATAAATGTGAACAGTCAGCATGCCTTATGAGTATCACATTAATGTACCCCATTAAGTCAAAACTGTCAGTTTAAAGTGAATATCTCTGAGGACACGTGGAGAGACATACAGCAAATAACCGACTGGTCGATCAACATTTGATGTCCGATTAAACGAGGTTCAATATTTGAAATCTCTGATTAAGCGAGCGAGGTTGAACATAATCTCTGATTAACGAGGGTCAATATTTCAAAACTCCGATTAAGCGAGGTTCAACATTAATTCTCCGATTTAACTAGGTTTAATATTAGATCTACGATTAAACGAGGTTCAACATTTAATCTCCGATTAAGCAGTGCATGAGATTCTATAGTGTGGTCCTCGTTATAATGGCAGTATCTGATTAGGAATGGTATTGCTATCCTTGTCTATCATTCAACAAAGCGGATAGCGCGATCTCTTTCTCGCTTTGATCTGTCGCCAGATCGTCTTTTAACAATGTCGAATTGATAATAAATCAACAAAATATTGATTATGAAAATTCATTTTTAAACTATTGAAGAATATAATTTCTTGCTTGATAAAATATAATTGATTATTTTAAACGAGAATAAACAGTTAATTAAGTTTGTAGCGTGAATGTTGATGTTGTGGAACTTTACCATAATTGAATGAACTTAAAACGTTGTCAAAAATCCACTTCAATTAAATGAAAATAAATAATAAATTACAATGATCAAGTGGCTCCTGCTCTTCTTTTTGTTAGTTTTAGGTATTTTTCATAAAAGTGGGCTGGATTCATATAATTTTTAATAATTTTGTTAGAATAAAGAATATATAGATTAGAATTAAAATTAAAATCATAAAAATCTGGTGTAGCGCACTCACTCAACTTTCCTTGTTGTTATGAAAATTTATCACCTGACGCTAGTGTTCCCGCGCATCTCGTCTACTATTCAAAGATCTGAGCCAGCTGGTGACAGGACAATAACGCTGGATACACACGAGATTTGCTATCTCTTTATAGTGAATGATTTAATAGAATCAACAGTTGCCAACAGTTTGCAATTGAAATAATAACATTTTCTCGAATTTCGAGCTTATTTGAATATAAGCTCTTATTTGAATATTCTTTTCCATTTAGAATTTTTCGTTTAAATTGTATCTGAAGCCTGATAATTGAGAATCTCAAATCAAACTTTGCATAGATGAGGCGGGGCTCCTGAAATTTTTACAGATATGGGACTTGTGGCAGTTGATAGAGCTTATCGATGACTATTTTAGGTATAACTTCAATCAAAATCGTTGGAGCTGTTTTCGAGAAAATCGCAAAAAACCCTGTTTTTGACAACATTTTCGCCATTTTAGCCGCCATCTTGAATCGGATTTGATCGAAATTGTTCGTGTCGGATCCTTATATTGTAAGGACCTAACGTTCCGAATTTCAAGTCATTCCGTTAACTGGGAGATAAGATATCGTGTACACAGACGCACATACACTCATACACACACACACACACACACACACACACACACATATACAGACCAATACCCAAAAACCACTTTCTTGGACTTAGGGGACCTAGAAACCTATAGAAATTTAGAAATTGGGTACCTTAACTTTTTTCGGAAGGCAATACTCTCCTTACCTATGGTAATAGGGCAAGGAAAGTAAAAATAGAAATGATAATTACTCAGAATGATCAAGTAGCTCTTGCTTTTGTTTTAGTTGGAATCTTTCTACTTCCCAACTGTACTGTAGCTTACAGCTGATGATGTGTGAGCACACACTAAAGCATGCTCCCTTAAAATATAGTTTTTATTCAATTAAAGTGGATTTTTGACAACGTTTTAAGTTCATTTAATTATGAACAGTTAATATTGAATCAATAAATCTGTATCAGCTACCGTCTATAGAAGGCATTGACAAGACAGAGGATCGACAACGTTATTCTCCTATCTTTCCCCACTGCCATTATAACGTGGACCTCACTATGGTACATGTACATGCGAATCAGATTGTTTGTCGAATGTTTGAATGTTTGATTGTTTGAACGGTAATTGGGTTGAATCAACATTATCTGATCGGCAGTTGTTGATTGAGATTTCAGATTTCAATTCACTCAGGTGTTCATTGGTTGAAGGTTCAAATGTGAGGTCCACGTTGTAATGGCAGTGGGGAAAGATAGGAAAACATAGTTGCCGATTCTCTGTCTTACCACTGTCTTTTATAGAGGAGGACTGAAACTGGAATATAGGATGTGACATCAAATGTTCATTCTAGTTTAAAATAATCAATATTTTATTTCATTCGTCGATAAAGTATATCTTCCAATCATTGAGTAATACATTTCCATAATATTGTTAAAAAATTATCAATTGTAGTGTACAGCGTTGCCGATTCTCTGACTTCCCACTGCTTTATCTAGAAGATAACTGATGTGATATTAACTGTTCTTTTTGTTTAAAATAATCAATTAATATACTTCATTCCCCAAGAAATAATATTCCTCAATGCTCAAATAATGAATTTTCATGTTCGAAGGTGAATGTTTTGTTCACTTATTTATTTATTTTTTATCAGAGATTGAGAATGGTGTATTAACCGAAACCGGTCTTTCTAAGTATCAATAAATCAGTGGTTTTTTGACAATTTCTTAGTCTTTTTCATTCAATTCACTTATTATATTTCTACATTGTTGAAAAACGTTCTGGCTATTTTGGAGCTGAAAAAGGATAGTGATTTCTGCTTTGTTGAACGATAGACAAAGATAGCAACACCAATGCCAATCAAATACTGCCATGATATCGTGGACCTGACTGTAGTAATTTACCGAGTGCAAATTATTTATAGCCTCGCTGTTCATTCTTGCAATGGTTACGCTGCTGCGCTGCAATTGGACATAAGTTGCCCTATAATGATAAATAATGTACAATAAGTTAGTAGAGTGTTTATCTCTGGGACAGGATTTATTCTGTAATGACTTTTGCACAAATATCTTCTTCTTCTTCTTCAACTTCTTCTTCTTCTTCTTCTTCTTCTTCTTCTTCTTCTTCTTCTTCTTCTTCTTCTTCTTCTTCTTCTTCTTCTTCTTCTTCTTCTTCTTCTTCTTCTTCTTCTTCTTCTTCTTCTTCTTCTTCTTCTCTTCTTCTTCTTCTTCTTCTTCTTCTTCTTCTTCTCTTCTTCTTCTTCTTCTTCTTCTTTTCTTCTTCTCTTCTTCTTCTTCTTCTTCTTCTTCTTCTTCTTCTTCCCCATTTTCTTCTTCTTCTCTCTCTTCTTCTTCTTCTTCTTCTTCTTCTTCTTCTTCTTCTTCTTTTCTTCTTCTTCTTCTTCTTCTTCTCTTCTTCTTCTTCTTCTTCTTCTTCTTCTTCTTCTTCTTCTTCTTCTTCTTCTTCTTCTCTTCTTCTCTTCTTCTTCTTCTCTTCTTCTTCTTCTTCTCCAACTTCTTCTTCTCCTATCAATGTTTTTCAGAGTTTTTCAATGTTTTTTCAGTGTTTTGCAATGTTTTTCAATGTTTTTCAATGTTCTTCAATGTTTTTCAATGTTTTTCATTGTTTTTCAATGTTTTTTTGAAGTTTTCAAATGTTTTTCTATGTTTTTTCAGTGTTTTCCAATGTTTTTCAATGTTTTTCTGATGTTTTTCGATGTTTCTTGATGTTTTTCAATGTTTTTTCAGTGTTTCCAATGTTTTTTCGATGTTCTTCAATGTTTTTCAATGTTTTTCATTGTTTTTTGATGTTTTCAATGTTTTTTCAGTGTTTTTCAATGTTTTTCGTTGTTTCTCGATGTTTTTCAATGTTTTTTTTGATGTTTTTCGATGTTTTTCAATGTTTTTCATTGTTTTTCAATGTTTTTTCCATTGTTTTTCAATGTTTTTTCCATGTTTCTTGATGTTTTTCAATGTTTTTCAATGTTTTTTCAGTGTTTTTCATTCAATGTTTTTCAATGTTTTTTCGATGTTTCTTGATGTTTTCAATGTTTTTTCGATGTTCCTTGATGTTTTCAATGTTTTTTCGATGTTCCTTGATGTTTTCAATGTTTTTTCGATGTTTTTTCGATGTTCCTCGATGTTTTTCAATGTTTTTTCGATGTTCCTTGATGTTTTTCGATGTTTCTTGATGTTTTCAATGTTTTTTCGATGTTCCTTGATGTTTTCAATGTTTTTTCGATGTTCCTTGATGTTTTCAATGTTTTTTCGATGTTTTTTCGATGTTCCTTGATGTTTTTCAATGTTTTTTCGATGTTCCTTGATGTTTTTCGATGTTTCTTGATGTTTTCCAATGTTTCAACCAAACACAAGAAGGAAGGGACCTGAGCATATCCCCGGTAATCAAACAAGTTAAGGAGGTTAATCAAACAAAATAATAAATGATGATAATAATCTAACAAAACTCAAGTTACAATCCTACAAAACTACCTCAGTAATCTAACAAAACGACTTCAATCCCATTTATGATGACAAAAGGTGTTCTAAATTCCATCACGTTTCTGAGCTGTTGTATTTTTTGAATTTTATGACATGATTTTTTTATGTCAGTGAATGTTGTAAACCTGTATATATTGTCGGGAAGTGATGCATACATGCATACAGTTCATCATTATTTTTATGTAAGCTTGAAACAGACGTGGAGCCCATGAAAAGTTTTATGGATGAAAACATCATAATTTTTGAACGAATAAATTTGCATTTGGGAGATTGTGAAAAGAGGAATGGATTATACTTCCTGGTGATAAGCTGCTGTTATGAATCCACTTCAAGAGAATATGGACAAAATTTTTATTTTATTATTTGAAAATTTAATAAGATTTAAAACTGGAACTATAACTTGTCTGAAGTTTCTATACAATCAAGTCTATGGTGAGGTCCACGTTATAATGGCAGTGGAGAAAGATAGGCGACCAACGTTGTCGAACCTTTGTCTTGTCAATGCCTTCTATAAACGGTAGCTGATAAAACTGTCTATGGTTAGGTCCACGTTATAATGGCAGTGGAGAAAGATAGGCGACCAACGTTGTCGAACCTCTGTCTTGTCAATGCCTTCTATAAACGGTAGCTGATAAAACTGTTCATTGATGTAATACTAGTAGTTCTGTGAACAGTAGAGTTACTTACTCGCGCTCAGTAGACTACATTGACCTGTTGTTATGTTTTCTCAAAAATTAATAAATAATTTATCAATTGAAAATGTCTAGAAAAAATCCTTAATAAACATAGAGCTTTCTGTCCTATCGTACCGTGACGTGTCGTCCCGGAATGTGAGTGTGAGCGCTGTTATCAGGTTTGGCTGCAGCTGTCCACTAACGTTGATGGAAAGATACATTCTCAAGATGTTCGATGTTTTTGAACGGGTAGTATTATAGTCAACTGTCTACTAACGTTGATGGAAAGATACATTTTCAAGATGTTCAATGTTTTTGAACGGGTAGTATTATAGTCAACTTTCTACTAACGTTGATGGAAAGATACATTTTCAAGATGTTCGATGTTTTTGAACGGGTAGTATTATAGTCAACTGTCTACTAACGTTGATGGAATGATACATTTTCAAGATGTTCGATGTTTTTGAACGGGTAGTATTCTAGTCCACTGAACAGCTGATTTATGATGAATAATTATTTCTAAAGTCTGATTTTCACGGTAATATTGGCGTTCGAAGGAGACTCCTTTTCCTTTTGTATTATCCTTAAAATGCAAAATTTCAAAAAACCGTATGTATACGTCGACGCGAAATTCAAAAAGGAACATTCCTGTCACATTTCATGAAAATCCATTGCTGCGTTTTGCTGTAAATGCGGAACATAAAAACATAAATATAAACATATGAACTTAAAGAGAAATGCAAAACCGTCGACTTTAATCTTAGACCGTACAGAATAATAAATCCTATTCTATTAAGCTAGAAATTATATTTTTCAATAATTTCATAATGAATTTTCATAATTGAAATGAAATATTTCTCCACTTGATTAGTAATTCTACATTGTTGAAAGACGATCTGGCAACAGAGCAGAGCAAGAAAGAGATAGTGCTATCCGCTTTGTTGAATGATAGACAAGGATAGCAATACCATTGCTAATTAAACACTGCCATTATAACGTGGACTTCACTATAGATCATCACCTCTTATTCTAATGACAAGTAATATAACAAGAAATCAGCCTAGATAGTTCATTAGTCCGGAATTTGGCTCTACAGTGGGGTACAATTTATAATGGCAGTGGAGAAAGATAGGATAGCAGCGAAGTCAGTTCTCTGCCTTACAACTGCTTTCTAGCAGTTGCGGGGTAAGAAAAGGAATATCGGGAACCGAGCTTCGCTCTGGAGTACAAAAGCATAAATAATTCATTACGAAAAGAGGAAATTATAATAACATTCATACAGAAATGTTCTATCTAATCACAGTAAATTTAGATTAATTCCCAGAGGTAGGCTATGCAAAAATTTCCCTCACAAAGACCCAGTTGCACAAAAGCCGGTTGAACCGGTTGAACTTCAGGTGAACCAAATCAGAGAAGACCATTTCAAAAAGATGGATCTACTGGAATTAATCAGGATCAAAAATAGCCCGGCTTTTTTGCAACCGGCACTAAGTACCTGATTGAATGATGATAAAAGTTCAACAGCTGAGTCATAGTTTTGACACAGTCCCACACACATGAACTCGCTCACTCACTTCCATCACCAACAGACGACGAAATAATTATTATCAGCTGTTTCCCCAAAGATGAATAATAATAATCATCCTCTTAATGTCCTTCAGCTATTTTCTCAAGGGATGTGCAATCGAGTCTTTTATTATAACCTACTATGTTCTGAATTTCGGGAGAATCGTTAGAGCCGTTTTCGAGATCCGGTGCAATACAAACATATAAACATCTAAACATTTGAACATCTAAACATCTAAACATCTAAACATCTAAACATCTAAACATCTAAACATATAAACAGAAGTTGCTCGTTTAATAGTACATCTGCTTTGTCGAATTATAACGTGGATATCACTATTACAGGTAGACCACATTCTATGACAGAGCTCGTTGTAAGGGATTATCCTTTGTCATCCCTGTGGAGGTTTTGCATCTGTCTCGTTTATTTCGGATTTGAAAAGTTGCTTTGTGGTTTGTAAAGCTCTGACGGTATTGATTCTTTGTAGTATTCTTTGTTCGTTGAATTTCCCCTTGTATATATGAGAACATGAGGTCGATTGAATTTTTTTTTTTATTATTATTCAAATTTATTTATTCAAGTAAGTTACAATACATTCTGGTTCATACACGAATCCACAATAAATTACAGTACAACAGCCAATCATGCAACAAATTTCACATATTATGGAAACTTATTAATTACAATGAAGATTGAATGCAAAATTAGAATATTGATAATATAGTATTGTAATATAACTACATAAATCAGCGGTGTTTCAACAATGAATAAATGATAATTTCAATGAATAAATATACACCCCACTATAAATTGAATCATATCCAAGTATCTATTCTGTAGTGACGTCATCCTATGGTATCTTCCCCCTATTGTACAACAATGTACCTAAAATTGGGTAGGCTACTCTATCAACTCTTTGAAATCTAGTTTAAGTAATAGTATCTTAAGTCACAAGGACGGGAAGTGCCTTTTGCAGGCGAGAAGGATGTTTCTAGTCGAGGCGTTAGCCGAGACTAGAATAACCTAACCTAACCTAACCTAACCTAACCTAACCTAACCTAACCTAACCTAACCTAACCTAGCCTAACCTGACCTAACCTAACCTAACCTATTCCATTCCAGCACTGCAAAAGACATTCACGTCCAAGTAGCTTACATTATTTTTTGTCATAATACTCTAGAAAAGAAAATTTATTGGGAAACAGAAAACATTACCTGCTTGTGCTGACATTACTACATCCATTCTATAAACATAATCGGCGTTAGCCTCGACTAGAATCTCATTCTAGCACAGCAAAAGACATTCACGCCCAGGTAGCTTACACTATTTTTTGTCATAATACTCTAGAAAAGAATAATTTATTGGGAAACAGAAAACATTACCTGCTTGTGCTGACATTACTACATGCATTCTATAAACATAACCTAGTTTACAAGATTCGAATCGGGAATTTCTCGATTTTAGTTGACAAAACTTCCACATCGAGTGCTAAAAAGTGGTTTTTGTAGCAGTTTTGCATCTCCCTAAAGGTAGGCGCACACAGATCATCATCGGACGGACGGCACGGATCGGATAATTAGATTTGTGCATTGTTTTCAATTGGAGTGCGCATACCTATCCGCATCCGTATAGGTATGCGCACACCAATTGAAAACAATGCATCAAATCTAATTATCCGATGCGTGCCGTCCGTCCGATGACGATCTGTGTGCGCCTACCTTAATTCGGAACTAGGAAACATACTCGACTGTAGAGAGAACATAATATGATTTTATTACAGTACTAGCCGTCAGGCTCGCTTCGCTCGCCATATCCGTCTGGACCCCCGACTGGATCGTCCAAAAATGAGATCAGCAGGCTCGCTTCGCTCGCCTGCATTATTAACTTGGGCATTTTCATCACATGTTAGGACAATCCAGTCTGGACCCCCAGACTAAATGGCTGGCTAACGGATATGGCGAGCGAAGCGAGCCTGACGGCTAGTAATTAATATTCCCAGGATTGAAGTAGCAGTGCCAATCAATTTTTCCGCGATAAATGCATTTAAATCTTCAACTTGGTGCCAACCCAACAAAGTCAACTCAACTTAATGCCAACCTGACAAAATTATTTATTTAGTACCAGTTACAACTGTTTCGAAGAGGTACTCCATCTAGATTATAGTTCTATAGTAACATATGATATGGAAATTCAATTATAATTAAGAGATTGGGAGAAGAAGAATATACATGCTAAAGACGAACTCTAAACCTTTAAAAACACCCTTAGAGTTTAAATATTGCCAAAAGATTTTTTAGTGCGCCTCTAAAGGCCAACTGAACATACCTACAAATTTGAACGTTTTGGTCCGGTAGATTTTTAGTTATGCGGTGAGTGAGTGAGTCAGTCAGTCAGTTAGTCAGTCAATGAGTGAGTGCCATTTCGCTTTTATATATATAGATAGTATGCTGTAATAAGAATCATATGTTTATTTGTTCCACAATCAGCTGTCTACCGGCTTGATCTCATGGATGTGAAACAGCTGAAATTGAATGACTATGACAAAAACACTTTTAATCAGAAGTGATAAGAGGTACTTAAAGTCGAAAGTAAGTACTCTGTACTTAAAATCGGAAGTAGAAACTTCGCAAGTAAGTCATAAAAACCTCAGCACACTTGCAGTAATAAAAGTAGTTCTAGAAAACTCTAGAACTCTCTCACACTGAAAACGGTACTTTCAATTTCCCTCCTAAACAATTCGCAATTGAAAAATAGTGCCGACTAGTTTTTCCTCGACTTTTCCGAACGCCAATCTAGATTTTCATAGTAAGATTCACTTTTATCTGTCAGCATTCCTTATTTATAGCATCAATCCTACCCATCCAAACAATGCTGACAGAGTTGGCAGTGGGGGAGTGAGGTTTGTGGCAGCCTACGACAGTTTTCCAGTGTCTGGAAAAACAGTTTTCCCGATGAAAAGTGCAGTCCTTTGAGCGGTACGTGGCTTGTGGATAGATGAGGTTGACTTTTCTTTTTCAAGACATAAACTGTGAGTAGTGTGTCTTTTGAAGTTCTCTTGAAAGTGATTGGTGACTTTTGATACTACGAATTAGGGGAAGAGAGGTAAACTGATAGAGGAATGAAGTAGAGAGAGAAGGAAACTGATAAAGAAATGAAGTAGATTGATTGATTGAGTACTTTATTTATGTAGATTACAATATATACTGACTTATATACTTATATACAATAGCTTACAATACAGCAAAATTATAGATGTATTTACATAATATAGACTAAGAAAATAATTATTGAACTGTATATGATATGAAATAGCAATTTGTAATATAATAACGTATTCTCTGAGTGTTAATCTTTGGTGGAAACAGAAATTTTAAACTTAACCTCACTTTGGACTATTTATGTGCCAAAATCAAGGAATTGAAGAAGTTTTGGACAATTGCCTGTTTCTTTTTCCAAATATCGTGTTTGCGACTGTTTTAATAAATAAATAAATAAATAAACTATAGTTAATAATTATATTGTTATGCAACTACATAAATTGGCGGAGCTTTGGACATATCAATGTCCATTCTTCGGAAAGAATATTCAAAATATCCTCCCCACCACGGTATTAAGATGAAAACGGTAGGGGTCATGAAATGTGTGCGCAGTGGCCAACCAGCTAGATTGCTTCATCGCCACCAACCGAGGTTTTTAACACCTATTGGAAATTTATGAAACGTATTTTTGTTAAAAACAGGTGATTGGATATAAAATGACGTCAGCTACACCGGAAATTCAGCACAAACATGCGCGTGACACCTACCGTCTTCTTCTATATACCGTGCTCCCCACTAACTCTCTACCAAAACGTTAATTTCATTAATTAAACTAAGGACTTATTTATTAATGAAGTAGAGAGAGAGAGAGAGAAAAAACTGATAATGGAACGTGGGAAAATTAACTAGATATGGATTTCCTTCAACATTGGGAAGTTTAAAAGAGAAGGAGCTGTACAAAGGAAAATGGAGGAAACTATTAAAGAAAAAAATATTGAGGACTTGGATGAAGTTGAAATTTTCTTTACTGAACAAAATACTCTCGATTATTGTCGACTTGCAGCTAACCCGTGCTCCGTAAGGGTCTATCTCGAAACTTGACGTAATGAAATCTTGGAGAATTGAAAATAGGCCTATAACCAACCTCGGTTAGTTGAGAATCTATATACAGAATAATTTCAAGTGAATCAGTTGAGTAGTTGAGACGTGATGGCGTGAATATAATATTCCTATCCCGTACGTGTATAAGCCAGTTCTTTCCTTTATTATAGTATAGATTATTAGTGTCTTGGCTGGGTGAGAGTATGAACATCATACATGAGAGGTTACCAGCGTCACATAGCTTCAGAAAAGCTATCAATTCACGGGGACATTGTGTCGAATGAAAAATCTGGTGTGGCGCACTCACACAACTTTCCATGCCGTTATGAAAATTGATCACCTGACGCTAGTGTTCCTGCGCATCTCAAGTCTACTATTCAAAGATCTGAGTCAGCTGGTGACAGCACAATAACGCTGTAGACACACGAGGTCTGCTATCTCTTCATAGTGAATTATTTAATAGAATCAACAGTTGCCAACAGTTTGCAATTGACTAATCATATTCTCTCGAATTTCGAGCTTATTTTCAATTTTAGGTGAAAATGCTACTGAACATTAATTGTGGAGATTTTTATGCTTAATCTTTCCCACTTGAAATTTTTTGTTCAAATTGTATCTGGGCCCGATAATTGAGAATCTAAAATCAAACTTTGCATAGATGGGGTGGAGCTCCTGAAATTTTTACAGATATGGGACTTGTGGCAGTTGATAGAGATTTCCAATTACTATTCTAGGTATGAATTTGATCAAAATCATTCAAGCCATTTTCGAGAAAATTGAGGAAACCCCTGTTTTTGACAACATTTTCGCCATTTTAGCCGCCATCTTGGATTGCATTTGATCGAAATTGTTCGTGTCGGATCCTCATAGTGTAAGGACCTTAAGTTCCAAATTTCAAGTCATTCCGTTAATTGGGAGATGAGATATCGTGTACACAAACGCATCATGGTAAAACAGATTCGGTCATGTTTCCGTTACATTTTATGCTATAGAAAAAATTGTAGTCTATCACGGTAAAATGGTTTCGGCCAGATTTCCGTTACATTTACGTTATCTTTTCTCTATGTTTGACTCACTCGAGATTATAACTTACATTTCATTTTTCAAAGTAGCTACATTAAATTGTTTTGGTTTGTTAAATAAAAACTACAATTTATGATATCAGTGTTAAAAAATGTGTGATATGAGAGAAAGAATATTGATGAATTTTTAATGTTCAATAGATTCAAAATATTTTCAGAAGTATTCATAGATCGTAGCCTATCTATATTAGAATCTTTTACATAATTTTTCATGATTATTTCTGATTTGCAGATAACGCAACCACGGTTACTGTGAACTATACTACGCAGTTTTGGATCTATCAGTCCTGCCACGATGGTAAGTGATTTCTTTTCCCATTGTTGTGATTAACAAGTTACTACAATATTGTAATAAGAGTATTATCATTATATTATCATCACATCGATATTACATTATCACACATTCCTTTACTTCACTATTACAACAAGGATAAGAATAAGAATGCTTTTATTCTTTGAGCACATAAAAATAGCAATTGGAAACGTCACTACAATATAATACTAGTTATAATTAAAATACATTGGTAAAAATAGAATTACTATAAAATAACTTGGAAACACATGCGTAAAATGAAGTGATTTTATATAATCATACACAGCCATGGTCAGCCTTGTGGAAAATAGAAAAATCGATAAGCTCAATATGGCCATCCTAGACTTAAACTGGTGAAAAAATTAAATCTTGAAAAAGTTGTCCATTCTCATCTGGAAGAAGTCATCAAAAGAATATAGAGGGTTTTGCAAAAGAATGCCCTCCAGTTCAGATTTAAATCTGGACTCCTGCAAAACCCTTGCCGAGCATGGCAGCACATTAAAAAGCTTAAGGGAAATGTGCTTGCGACTTTTTAAAATCTTCCCCAACCTAGAATAAGGAACATACAACTGTTCAAATGCAGCTTGAATCATGTGAAAATCGAATGCTTTTGAGAATGATCCTGGTTGTAAACTTGTTCATTTCATAGATTTTCATGTTCTTTATCAAGTTTATGAGGTAGTTTATCAATGCCTTTTAGCTGTAGTTGAATGCTCCGCCCACAATGGGCATGTCTTGTCTTGGCCAATCACAGCCTTTCACTTTTCACCAGCTAATTACCAATCATAGATCTCCATTCAAAGTATTTAGTCTTGAATGAAAAAGACTAAGAAATTGTCAAAAAACCACTGATTTAGAAAGTTTTTTGACAATTTCTTAGTCTTTTTCATTCAATATGAATAATTACCACAATATCAACTTCTCAACTACACAAAAAGTGTATTTAGTCTTCTTGCTCAAGTTTCCTCTAGAGATTGCTACAGTGGATTTATTTGACTGTACAATATGTATTGAGTGATAACAAATTCAATTGGGGGCTCGAAAATGATTGTGTAATATTTATTCATTTTTTGTTGATACGATGAATAAATTATAATGAATACATCTTCTCATTCATAACCATTCATCAGTGAATATTCTTCTACAGATGGAAATATACTGAGATGTTGTAATTATTCAAATGCTGATGAATTAATCCTATAATATTAAGTGAGCAATTTCTGTATAACTGGTTATCTGGTTATATGGTTATTCATGTTCAACGGATCTCGAAAACGGCTTCAAAGATTTTCATGCAATTTGGAACATAGTGGGTTCATGATATGAAAATTCGATTGCACTGAGTCTCATCCTTGGGAAAACTTACTGAACGACATTAAAAGGATAATTCATCCTTGGTTGGAACAGCTGAGACTTTCGTCGTCTGTGGATAGTAAAAAGTGAGCGAGTGATTCTGTGGAAAATCAAAATAACGCATCCCCGAAATTCATAAGCTGACATATAGCCAGCTGTAGAATATAAACACGATCATTTTAGAGAATTGTGTTCTGTTCATAAATAAATAAAAATAACAAGCGAAGCTCGGTGCCCCGATATTAATTATTATTAAATGAAAATCCAAAATTTCCATCTGTAGACTGGCTAGCCACTATGGCTTTGTATAAAATGAGCGCGGCTATCCAGTGATTGTCAGTTTGGTGTAAGGGTAGGCATTACTGACCGGCAATCAGGAGGTACTGGGTTCGATTCCCGGGCTGAAAAATAATTTTTGAATAGTAGCGCTCATCGAATTTTCATAAGTTGTTTACCCTGTTGTCGATATTTGCAGTAGCAGAAGTCTTCGGGGTGAATTACAGCATTTAATTTGGATTTTCGTTCAATGATAATTATGAATATTCTTCTGATAGTGGAATCCTTCGATTTCCCAATTGTCCTCAATTTTCTTTCTAAGGGAAAGAATGAAAACATGGACTTACAGTACTTTTATTTTCTTTAATACTCAATATAAAAATCTGGTGTGGCGCACTAACACAACTTTCCTTGCCGTTATGAAAATTGATCACTGACGCTAGTGTTCCCGCGCATCTCAAGTATACTATTCAAATATTTGAGCCAGCTGGTGACAGGGCAATAATGCTGGAGACAAACGTGAGGTCTGCTATCTCTTCATAGTGAATGATTTGATAGAATCAACAATAATTTGCAATTGAATAATCACATTTTCTCGAATTAAAAGCTTATTTTCAATTTTAGGTGAAAATGTTACTGAACATTAATTGTAGAGATTTTCATGCTCAATCTACTCCACTTGATTTTTTCGTTTCAATTGTATCTGAAGCCTGATGATTGGGAATCTATCTGCATTGATGGGGCGGACCTCCTGAAATTTTTACAGATATGGGACTTGTGGCAGTTGATAGAGCTAATCGATGACTATTTTAGGTATGAATTTGATCAAAATCGTTGGAGCCGTTTCCGAGAAAATCACGAAAAACCCTGTTTTTGACAAAATTTGATCGAAATTGTTCGTGTCGGATCCTTATAGTGAAAGGACCTTAAGTTCAAATTTCAAGTCATTCCGTTGATTGGGAGTTGAGATATCGTGTACACAGACGCACATACACTCATACACACACACACACACACATACAGACCAATACCCAAAAACCAGTTTTTTGGACTCAGGGGACTTTGAAACGTATAGAAATTTAGAAATTGGGGTACCTTAATTTTTTTTGGAAAGCAATACTTTCCTTACCTATGGTAATAGGGCAAGGAAAGTAAAAACATTAACTCATTAGTCCTCTGCTGAATACGTTATAAGGTGCGTACAGATTTACGCGCCGCGAACACGAGCAATTCACTTTCCATCAGCTGATTATATCTGTATTTATACAGAAACAGTGAGATACAGTTATAAAAATCTTGACATCAGCTGATTAAAAATGAATGCTCGTGTTCGCGGCGCGTAACTGTGTACGCACCTTTAAGGCCCCATACACTAGGGAACTTGGATCGGGGAACCAAGCTCGTGTAGGATTTGTCCACACACTGTAGTGGGGAGAGCGAACAACCGTTCATTACTTCAGTGTCTTTCGGGGTCTAGAGATGAGTGTTTCAAAGTTTGCAGCTGCTGTGGGAAGAAAATACATTGAATATATATATATATAGAATATATCGCCCTGGCGGACGATCCGAACAAAATTTTCAATCCAGATTGAAGACCAAGTTCGTCACGAATTTGGTTCGCGGTTCGCCAATTTTTCACATACACTAGTTTTTGGGGCACTTTAGACATACTTCTATCAAATTCGGAGAGGGAACAGTTCATAGGCTAGGCCTATTGATCCTTTCTGATCATGTATCTGATTTGAGTATTATAAAATAATCAAGTTTGTAGAGTGAGTATTGATATGGAACTTTTCATATTCAAGAAAGCATGCTCCGGTGGAATAAAAAGTTTTATTGAAGCATAGTGGATTTTTTGACAATATCTCAAGTCACTTGAATTATTATCACATGTAGGTGGATTTATAAATGAATAAATAATACATTCACCATCAAACTGTCCACATTCCTGATCTATATTATATATATATATATATTATATTATATATATATATATATATATATATATATATATTATATAAAAGCGAAATGGCACTCACTGACTGACTGACTGACTCACTCACTGACTCACTCACTCACTCACTCGCAGAACTAAAAATCTACCAGGTCAAAAACGTTAAAATTTGATAGGTTTGTTCAGTTGGCCCTTTAGAGGCGCACTAACAACGGATTTGGAGAAATTTCCAAAGATACGCCCAAAATCTGAGTTTTCCAGCGTTTTTTGCTTTTTCTCAGATTTATCGAGAACAAATGAACAAAAATTGTTCAAATTTAGTACAGAAGCTCAGCTAGGGTGTAATAATGTTGTGTTTAAATGAATTTGCAATAAC